>NW_008670785.1:17708-21311 GCF_000695815.1 Acanthisitta chloris
GACAGGACACGGCCAGAATTCACTTCTGTGCAACATGAGTGTTTGTAGACAAGGCCCTGGAGAATCCAAGGGAGAGAAATTTCATGGCCAGGTCAAGTCAAGAGCATTTCATGAGTTTGGCTGATACAGTTTAGACAATGAGATCTCGAAACATGGGTCAGCACCGCAGGGCAGAATGAACAAGGTGGCTTTGGCTCTTAAGTGGCTTGTGGCCTTATAGCAGTAGAACAGAAACTATACAAGCAGCTTCTTGCACTGCTAGTGTCTCTGCTGAAAACAGTTTTCAGGTTTTCTGTTTTTCCAGATTCCATTTCTCCCCTCTTTCAACGCATATGTTATAGAAACCCTTGAGCGCAGCAGCCAGAAACAAGTGCTCAGACCACCTCCATGATATTGAATGACTTTGGCATACAGACAAATGATGAGTTGTTACACTAATTTTTTCTAATCTTCAAAGAATCACACTGCAAAGAACGCTCCCAGCGCAACCTTCCCCCTGCAGCACCAAAACCAACCACTCAGTTACAACGGGCAGCCCTGTTGCACAGCATGGTAGCAGACATGACAGCTGAAGGTCCCAACTTTTCAACTTACAAAAGGCTCAGCACAAAACTGAGGTACTCTCTGAAAGGCCTGGCATTTTCAAGTGGAGCCTCAATGAGTTTTGGTGCTGCTCTGCTACCTGTGGGAGTGGGGTCCTGCTTCTAAGGCGCCTTTGGGGAAAAAAAAAATCCTCTCCTGTGTCTCACTACTGGTGTAGACTACACCCATGCTAATAATGTTTTTTTACAGGTAGACATTTGACCTGACTTCTGGGAAACACATCCTCTTGTAATCCCTTGTATCTGCAAGAGCTGGATCCTGACCCGCCAAAAAGGTTTTTATTCCCATTTTTTTAAATTCAATGATAAGCACGAGAGAGAAGATCTTAACCACAAGACTCCTTCCCTGCACTTTGTTCCTGCTCCATGCAAACCCATCTTCACTCAGCATGACTGGAGCAGCAAGTCTGGCCAGAAACAGCTTTGAAGCAAAGTGGGTGAAGATTTTTTCAAAGTGAGCCTGAAAAGACAGCTAGTAATTAAAGTCTCTATGCATACTTTGAGCCACAGATGGCCTAAGAAGAAATGCACTGGCCCCTGGCCCCTGCAGGATCCCACCCCTGCAGCGCAAGGGTTCAGCAAAAGCTTCAGGTCTCAAAAAAATGCAACCAAAGAAAAAAAAAAAAGGAGGAAAAAAAAGGCAGTGCTGAAGATGATCCCCAATACAACAGGCGTCCCTGATTTTAACAGCCTTCAGCACAGGCCAAGGAAGTGCAAACTGCTGTGGTCAGAGCTGGTGGCAAAGTACTCACCAGAAGGAATTCAGTTTTGAATTCTGGCTGAGAGCTTTAAACCAGCTCCAAGGGTGTCAGCACTTGAGGCTTTCATATGGTTACAGGAAGGAAGAGCAGAGTGTCTGTACAGGTGGTGCCCTGGTGCACTGACAGAAAATAGTACTCCAAAATGTGCGTGCCCCTCAAAGCCTGAGAAAATCAGAAGGGAGGTTCCCAATAGAGGACACACATTGCAAACAGGTTTTAGGCCAAGAAAAATCACTTGGATGTCAGCCCTGCTGTGAATATCTCAGCTCTGTAGGAGATTTCATGGACAAATATGCAGAGCAAATATAATACATGGCTTATATATAATGACGCATGTAAAAAGCCTAGTAGTCTGAAGATAAAGGAGGCCTTGAATCATATCTTATTATGCTGCACCCTAGTTTAATCTGGTGTTAAATATACTGCTTATGATACACAAATTACTTTTAAAAGTTAATAAAATGTTACAACAACAATAAAATAAATGAATTCAAGTTTTGTGCACAAACTTACAAGAAAAAAATTTTTGTTTTAGGAAGCTTCAGACAATGTTTTGAATATCGTGGTAACTTCCTACCACTGTTAACAAGTGTCAGCAAATTTTATGGCCATAATTTAATCATGCAATTAAATTAATCTTTATTTCAGGAAAAAAGAAAATCAACACTCTGAACCCACCTCTCTCCAACCTCCTCTCAGAAAAACAGGTGGGTTTCTCTCTATCATATCCAGAACTAAGGTTATCTGAAGCCAGCGGTTTTTGCAGATGCCATCTGTGTAGCTCCCACCCTATGCAGAGAGCTCACTGACAAATTCTAGCAAACTCTGTCTCAACTTGCTCAAAGCCTCCTTTGAGACTAAAAGAAATAATGACATTCATTGAATCCAGGCTTGATTGTTCAACACCTGCTCTGCACACAGAGAAGATGTTTGTTTTGGTCACTACGAGAAAAAAAATTGTATGATTTTGTCTCCATTACGAAAATAATCTAACGCACAGCATAAACTTGTACAATTTTAGCAGCATTTTACAGTCCTTCATAAAGTAAAACCAGGAATGATTGAAAAAGAATGCTTGCATCCACCTCATTTAAAATACCAAATATCACGGGCAGTAATTGTTGAAGCATCAGTCATAATCAGTAAAATTTGGGTCCAACAATTAACTCAGCATGGAGAATACTGCAGCAAATAGATCAGATTAAACATTTTCTGGCAAAGTAAATATATTTACAACTCTTATGTACAGCTTCTGGACTTATAAAACAATGGAGAGCTAGAAAGTTGTGTAAAGTCAAGTTTTTAATTAAAAAAAAAAAAAAAAAAAAGCACTTGTCCAACTGCTTTGGAGACACTTTGGCATGCCAAAAAAGGCCTTTTTTTTGGTTCATTGTAACTCTTATAAAACCAGCAGATATAATGCATCAGTGAGGCCAGATGTCCCGGGCAATATAGCAAGTCTCTGTTGTGTCTCTGATGTTAGCTATTTGGTGAGCCAATATCCACTGTGATCTTTGTATACAGAGGGTACTTGTCAGTTCTTAATACCTTGTAGGATAGTGTATTTAGACCGTCAGAGCTCATTGTCTCCCTTGTGTGAGCAATTCGGTCAAACCTGCAGAAGGGGTGGGGGGGGGAAGAAGTTAAGGAAGGTGGGGATGGAAACAACAAAGAAAGAAAGGGAAAAAAATTTGTTTAGAACAGTCTGAACTTTGCATGCCTCTCAGGCAGCATCTCCGGTATTTCAAGAACAAACCGAGTATCAGTATGAGTCCCATAAACTCCCAGATTTGATCAGCCTGAGCCGTGGGCAAAGGCATCCCTATGGGGTTAAATTTTAGCTAGGAATAAGCAGCCAAGCTTTTAAATCACACAGGTCCTTTTCTAGCTTCACACTAGAGCAGAGGTTTATACCACAAAGACAAACTAGAAACAATTGCTCTGAGCCTAATTTGCATTTAAGAAATGAAAAGGCAGAGGCCTTTGTGCCATAAGTGCAATGTTGGGGAAAAGCTCTATAATCAGGTGACAAACCGACAAGGGGAAGGGGGCAGCTTAGGGTGCAGGGACCAGAGAGCTCACTCAGGGAGGAGATGACTGCAGGCTTTCCACAGTCAAGCTGTTTACACTGCAGAGAAAGCCAAGCAGCAGCAGGGGCAAGGGTGGGAGGCACCCCTCAGACCTGCTGTGGGATGGGGGCAGACACACCTCTCGGGGTTGGGTTCGTTCTTCCTGTCCCG
>NW_008670785.1:21392-38161 GCF_000695815.1 Acanthisitta chloris
AAACACAAGTACATTAAACACCCAACGGATGTGGGATACTCTGCCACAACTTCCACAAATGACCACTGGTTTTGTCTCCCTTTTTTTCTTTGGAGGATGTTGCAAGTGCATTTCCAGGTTTGCAGCACTGAATGGGGCAAAAGCCAGTCCTTTTCCGCACAGGCACATCAGCGTGTGGAGAAGAGACTTGCCCTTGCCAACATCAAGCTAATTCACCACACCCTTACCTATTCCTCCATCTCCTCCAACCAACACCCAACGCCCACATTAACCTTGCTCCAGGCTGTAGCCTAGAATTTGAATGTAAGGCATCTAGTTTTTAACCTATCTGGGAAGGAGCTAGACAAGCATTAATTTTCCAGGATGTGAAAGCTGCAGTGCTGGTGGAAACCAAAGTGAATGGTTGTGAAGCAGCACAAAGGAGACATATGACCAGAGTCACAGTGGTCCCAGCTGGGACCTACTGGGTGAGGGGCAGCCCATATTTGTATGCTCTGTGCAAGGCACCTGCAGTTATCTCATAGACACCAATGCTGGAAAGAGCTCAATTTCTTCTTTGCCTCTCCCTTTGCACTTCTATATAGCATCTCCAGCTCCTCAAAAACCCAAATGCCCCAAAAAGAGAGGACTACCACCTTGCTCTGAATGTGCTGCTCCACTGAAAGGCTGTTCCTCACTTGGTTTATTGAACAGAAGGGCTGAACCTCAGGAAGGTAAAAGCCTTTTCAGGAAGACCCTTCCTGAAGCCCAAAAGAGCTCAGAAAGCCCAGAGAAAAGACCATACAGAGTGGTTTTGTTACTGAGAAATATGAAAAGGGCTTCCAAATACAAGTTCCCCCACAATGATTTCTCATAGAAACTGCCTTGGGGATGCAAAGCCGTAAGGTAAGGCAACCCCATGTCCACCCTTGCCCCTTGGTCTTCAGGCAGGGGTGATACCAGCCTGCCCTGTGCAAACACCTTCCTCCTCTCCTGCAGTTCTGAGCCTTGCTCAGTTTCATTCCAGGTAAGAACCAAAGGCTCACAATATTATTTAGAGCTGCTTACAGCCTGACAATTGAAGCTCACCTGGGAACAAAGGGATCCCCTACAAGGCTGGAGACCCAGGCAAGTTTTGGGCTGCATTGGGCAAGGTGGGTCAAGGTCTTATCCACTCTGCTGCATGCTCTGAATCCCCTTCCTGCAGTCAGTGCTGGGAGAGCCAGAAGCACACTCCTTCAACCCATGCACTGGTGTGGGTGCTGGTGAGGCTACATGACGAACGAGCAATGGGGAGAGCTTGGGGGCAGGGGTGGGATTTTTCCAATCAGACCCACTCCCCACACACCTTGGGAGTTGCAAAATAGGATGCCAGCACTCAGCAACGTCCTTTTGCCAAGCCAGCAGGTTGCTCACACCCCACCTTCAGCTCCTGCCTGGAGACATACCATGCCCCTCCATACCCAGGTGAGAGCAGCAGGTCTGTACTCATTCTCACCCTGAACACATCCCAGGGTGTCAAGGGATATTTATTTACCTGTTATAAATGTCATCATCTTCACCACCCCAGCCCCAGTAATTGTTTGGGAATCCATTGATCTTTGTGAATTGCTCTTTGCTCAAGGCAGATACACCTCCAAAATACTGATTGTAAGGCAACCTGGAAGCAGGGAGAAGAGGACATTACAGGAGAGATGCTAGCCAAGGGGCAGCTTGCCCGACTGAAAAGGCCTTTCTGCTGCCTTTCACCCCAGGCCCCAGAGAACCAACAGCCACTGCAAGGCACCTTCCTGCATCAGAGAGTAGCACGTGTTCTGGTGCCCTGGACTTGGCAGAAGGAACTGGTGGGCTCAGTCCAAATACAGCTGGGAAGTGTTTTGCAACTGGCAATGGCTGCAGCCTTTCATTAAGCAGTACACTGTCCTCAAAGGACAGGCTGGTGAGATACACATCACCTCACCAAAGGTGACCTGCATGCCACAGGAGTGGCAAGAGCTCAGAGAGGCTCTGGATGTGCAGAAGAATCTCCTGAGGCACATATTTCTGCTTTAAGCTTCACCTAGCTGCAAGAAAAAACTGCAATTGCTGCAGTGCCAGCAGCAGTCCTGCTCCAAGCAGGACTTGGATCTGGAGTGGAGGCATGCAGGGGTCCTGCTACCAAAACCACTGCTGTATCTTTAGCACTACTGGCCACCACAGGGTCACGACCAGTTTCCACTTTATAGATGAGCTTTTAAACTCCCCCAGGGGGATTTGGGATAAGAAAAAACAGAACAGAAAGGAAAACCAAGACATATTTTTGTTTACAACAGCCTGCTGAATCCAAACATATGTTAAAAGGAATTTCATTTTGTGCTGCTCTCAGATTACCAGGGCAGGTCTCTCAGTGGTTCAAAACTGAACAGCCAAAAAAATTTCATTTTGCTATTAAAATAGTGCCTGATGCAGCCTTTTTTAAAGCTGCACATAGTTCTCACTATGTGAGAGGCTCACTTTTCAGACTGGGTGGAAACACTATCCATCTTCCAGCTTCTAGCCTGAAACACAAGAAGGGATATGTGGGCATCTGCAAAACGACGGGCACTCAGTTTTTCCTCACCCTGTGTTTCACTTTCCAGAAGCTGTGAATTTTAATAAACTGCTTGGCTGCATTTCTCCGCCTTCCTCCCCCCCAGTCACCCGCTCCCTGCAGGGATGCGCACGCCAAGACAGGCTTTTGCAAAACACATTTTCCCGTGCTTTCAAGGGTGGGTGGGGATGTGTGGTACTGCCTGGCCTGCTAGGCTAACTGAGGTATTAGGAAAAAAGATGCCCCTCCAAAAGACATCTCACCGGAATCCAAATTTGTCCATGGATACAGAGAGGTGTCGTGGCTGGCTGTAACATTTGTAGGTGTTCCTGTCATCCATTGGGATGAGGTCTACATCACTAAACACAAAGCAATCATAGTCATATTCTTTCAAAGCCTCTGCGAATCCTATATTCAGCAGTTTAGCACGGTTAAATTCTTCTTCTCCATCCTAATTTAGAAACAAACAAAAACAGTTAAGTGACTTCAGTTTGACAGTTGAGATGGGCAGTTTCTTACCTGTTGCCGGATGCTGGTGTTGCCATACTGGGTTGGCATGCCTGTGATGGACTGAGCTCAAACTCTAGCGCTACCCCTGCAGCACCCATGGCATGTTCACAGCAAGACCACCCCCCTGCCAAATGCTACCTGTGGGATGATGACAGCTGGGACAGTTGCAGACCATGGGGGCAGACGAAATGGCTGAGGAAAGGCTGGACCCGGCTCAGCTCCTGTCTCTTGGTAGGAACCTCTAAGAGGGCAGCTTTGACACTGAGCGGTCCCCATGTCCCACTCCACACACAGACATTTCGGAATTGAATTCTGTGATAAAGGGTAGGAAGCTGGGGCCTCCTGGAGCAGCAGAGAAAAGTAAAGAGAGACAAGCTCCTCTGGAAGAAGGGACTCTTGCTACAGAGAGAAACCTTGGTAGGGCTTTAGCTTACAGCCAGGACCAGAACCATAGACCATAACCTATCTGTGGCCACAATTTCAGCAGTCTCTTCCTAAACTCTGCCACAACATGGCTGTGGGACCATGGCACAGCCTCTGCTGAGCCACATGCATGAGCACATGCCAGACCTGAATTGCCAAGCACAAAATGGCACCAGGAGAAAAGGTCTGGTGCTGATGCCATGCCAAGCCTGGGCAGCCATGCACACATGGGAGCAGGATGCTCCCTGGGCCCTGGAAAGCTGTTTCAGGACGTGGCTGTGGCACAGCCTCAGCTACTAGATGGTGGACCAGTGCCAACTGCTTCCTGCAAGGGCTACGGCTCGCATGCTGGATGCTGCCATTGCTGCGGTGGCACAACCTCTTCTTTGGTGCTCCTCTGCTAGGTGGAGCATGGCATGACCCACCATCCATCTGTCCTGGGGCCCTTGACAGCAAAACAAAATCAAGAAGGCTGTCACCATGATGGGAAGGACCTGAAAAGAACTGACACCACAGCAGGGCATGCTTGTCCCAGGACAGATGCAGCTAATGAAGAGACCTGCAGAGAGAGGGGCAGGAAAATCTCTGCCTTCCTTCCTGAGCAACAAGGTGCCCGAGGAGAAAGAACCCTTTTGGACTGTTTCAGGCAGAAATGTTTCAAAAGCACACGTGGCTTTCAGCACAAGTACAGGCTCGCAAATTGCTCAAGTACTTTCAAGACACACAGGACCACACCCACAAACCCAAGAATACTGGTGGTTTGAGAGTAAGGATTTTCAATCCAAGACCCCACTTTGCAGCAGCAGCTTCAAACCCAAACCCTGTGCAAGGGAACAGAGCAGGTGGAAGGAAACTCTTAGGAGGTCGAAGTTTTCTGCCAGCCTGGAAAACAAGACCGCCAAATCCTTTCTACCTTTACTCCTCTGAGCAGTGTCGAGCCAAAGGACCCCCACACTGTGCAGGCTGTCCCCCGACCCTGCAACACCTGCACCAAACAATACCGTGCCCAAGGAGCAGCAGCTTAAAGCATCTTTTCTCCTGGTGCAATCTCCTTCTCCCAAACAGCTTTGCCTGGTTAATAAACAATCAGTTTGGGAACTGTTTAATCCAGACTGGTTAATGGATCTGCTGCTGGAGAGCCAAGGCAGGTTTTTGAAACAGTCTCAAGCATCTTTCAAATGAAAGTTTTAACATACAAGTGTCAAACCAAAAAGTTTTCAAAAGTATTTATCACCTGCCTTGGGCATAAATGACTTCACAGGGAGGAGTGAGCTTTCATGGAGGAGGATCTGAGCAAATATTCAGCATCCTTACCCAAAACAGAAGAGTTCACCCAGTAACTAAGATGGTGGGAGGATGATCATCATCATGCATAAAGCAAGAGCAGTGAAAACTTGAGTACAGCAAATGAAGGCAAATTAAACAAGGAGGCAGCTAAGGCTGTGATATTGGAGGGCTTTCTTCCCCCAGGAAAGGGGGCTGGCCAGCCCCAGCTGCCCTGTGCTCCTCAGGTCCCACGGCATCACACCGAAACCTAGCTCCATAGTCCCAAGGGGTACTCTTCCTGGTGCTGGTGCAAAGTGCAATGTGCTTACACCTCAAAGCAACTGCTGGGTCCAGTCTAGCACAGTGTCCTCATTTGACACCCTTTGGTTGTTCATTTCCTAATGAAATTCAAAGCAAAGGGCGCTTCACGCCAATTGTCACCAGCAGAGGCTCAGCTGCAGTTGACCCCTGCCTTCAGGCAGCCTGTAACTCTTCTAGGTGATACATGGGGATTAACAGTGCTACAAGGAGCTGTGTTTTTAAACCTTTCCACGAAAAAAACCATAGTACAGTGCAGTTACCACACCAAGAGCATGTGGGATGCCTCCTGACACCTCTCCCACCAGGCCCAAGCTGAGCCCACAGTGGGACCCTGTGCATGGAGAGGGATCAGACACACAGCAAACACTTCACGTGGGCACTGCTGTTTTCCTCCCGAATGGCCACACAACTTCACACTCCAGAATCCAAAAAACTTAGGGAAAGGAAAGGATTTCCAAGTAATTTTTTTGGTAGCTTTACAACGAGAAGGTAGCTCACGCAGCAGACTCTGCAAAACTGTTACCAACTGTGACTGCTTTGAGGGCAGGAGGCTGGTTTTCTGTTCCAGATGACATGCAGGACTTTACTGCATGTACTGAAGCAAACAAAGACAAGAGGTTTTCCTTTTTGCAGAAAGCTCTGTTTCTTTACCTAAGGCAATGTGAAAGCACTGGCATGCTTGCAGTATCTTAGCTTCAAAGCTCTTAAAACTCAGAAGCATGCTGCAGGGTTCCATTTTTTTGACTGATACCCAGCATTTTGCAAAAAAACACCCCAACAAACAGAAAAAAACCCAACCCTCAGAAATCTTTTTGTTCTGCTGTCCCTTCCAGATCAGCACAGAGCACACTATCTATAGGTGACCCTCAAGAAAGTAGATAAACCAGAACTGAAGAAACCTCCAGTCCTCACCTCTGCTTGGTAGTTCTGCATCCCATGGGAAGCTGTTATTTGCCACAAAGAAATGGATCAGTTTGGACTTGCTTGGACATACTGAAATCCTGAAAAGATAGGCAGCACACATGGGATTGCTGCTTTGACAATGCAGTCAAGCTCTAGATGCAGCCTCCACACTTTCCTAAGCTTTCAGCCAGAAGAGATGTAGTCCAAGCAAATTTTTGCTATTTTATTTTCCTGACAGTTTTTTCCCAGGGTTCTCTTGCCCTGAAGCTTAATCCATGTCTGAGTTCAGTGCTGGTGCCCAGCACCTGTTTCTGTCTCCCGAATTTACTCTCTATGTCACTCCCAGTACACCCAAGTCCATCCCCATTCCCTGATCCACAAGAGGCTGGCTGAAGAAGGACGAAGTGCTGCCTCAGTCCTGCAAGGTCTGACGCTGACTCCTTCCCATACCTGGAGATGAATGATCAGCCTCAGCAAAAGAACATCCAGGCTTTTTTACTTCCCATCCATTACCTTTGCTGGATCTGATTTGCTCAGCCAGACCTACCAAAGGAACTGTTACTCAAGTTAAAGGGGTTGCAAACAAGCAAGAAGCCAACTGTCCCGACTCTGGCCTGCCTCACACTTCCATGTAGGAGGCAGTTCTGTGATTCCTCCTGCAGACTGCACAAAGGACCCTGTGGCTGCATCTCCCTCACCTGGATCCTACAGTTGTGAGATTTCACAGAGGTAATGGTGAGGATATGTGTTTCTGGCTGGCTAGGAGAGAGACATCACCTCCAACAGGAGCTTGCTGAGGTGAGGATACACTGAGACAGCCTGAATCACAAACAATGCCAGTGTGAAAGCCCTCACTCCAGTGGACTTGAGCAGATACAAACAGTTTTTCAGGGCCATACAGAGACATCAGGAGACACTTTGGTGTTTTGCTGTTGAAGAGTGTTTTGAGGTCTCAGCATAATTACACTGGGCAGTGGGAGAGAGCAGCCACAGTGGAAACTTGCCTCTCACACCACAGCAGGGGTAAGCAGGAGCTGAGCACAATTCCCTCCTTTGCCTGCAGACCTGGGGGGTACTAATACCCCCCTACAAAATAAGATGAATAAGAGTGATGGCCCAACCACTCCACACTCAGACATACACACACCTCTCTGCTACCAAGGACACTGCAGGTAACACCAGGGGCCAGTGGAAAATGGTTGAACAACTGTCCAGTTTTCAGGGAATTTGTTAAGTCTCCCCTTTCCCAAACTTTAGACTGTCTGCGTGGGCATTTGCATGGGCTGAAATGCAGTGAGAAAACTCAATTCTAGACCTGAGTGTCCACATGGCAACAGCTGAAGGTGCTAGAGAGCACATGGGTAATGGCAGGATCAAGTGAGGCTGAGGGAGATACAGCAAATTCGTCACCGACTTCTCATTTGCTAAGGTCAAGCTTGCACAACATCACATGGGTGCTATGCAAAGTTTGCCCAGACATGTGTCCTCATCTCAGATTTATCTGAAAAATTCTACTCCACACATTGGGTTTGGGTTTTTAATGGGGTGGAGTGTATAGGGTGAAGAATAGGTAGGTTCTTTCAGGAAATAGAATAGGTTTCTTTCAGGAAAGACGGAGCGTGGCACTGAGAGCCATGGTCTAGTTGACATGGTGGTGTGAAGACTCGGTGATCTCAGATGTCTCTTCCAACCTTACTGATTCTGTGACTCTGCGATTTTCCACTGGCTCCTGTTACATGTCGGACATTTTACAATCATCCCCCTGACTTCAGCCATGTCCTACTTTGAGGCATTCAGGCATGCAAGAACAGCATGGTGGAGACACAATGGACTAGTGACAGAAACACATTGCGCTGAAAGGAAGAAGTTTGACATTACCAGTGCAGCAGTAGCAGGGCTCAGCGCTCCTCTTTCTTTCTATGAGATGCAGAGCACAGAAGAGCACGTAGGCAGCGTGTAAGAACCAGATCACACAGTAATTCTCCTTCGTTCAGTGATTGCTTTGATATAGACAGGATTAACAAGTAAAGGTAATATTTCCCCACTAGAAGGAAAAATAAAAAAAAAAAAAAAAAAAGAGGGCAGATGCAAAGGGAAGGACAGACAAGAAAAAGAGAAAAGCAATTGTCAAGAAAGCAGAGAAATAAGATCATTTTCCTACTATACTTCTGGTAGAATTAATACATTTTTCTGCAACTATCTCTACTCAGTGTCCCCACACCCTTGAGAGATGCATCCAGTGGGTTTACTACCACTGACCACTCCAGCTCTTCCAGATACAGTTTATTAGAGACATGCAGAAGAAGGATGTTCATTTTACAAATTAGGTAGTCTTACATGCTAACCTACATCTTCTGGATGCATACAGGCCATATATACTCGTTCCCTCTCACTCAAAATTGACACAAAAAAACCCATTTGCTTCACAGACTTTTGTGAGGGTTAACTTTAGAGCACACAGTCTTAGCACTGGAGAACAGGAGCAGAGAAGAGGAATAGCTAGCAACACACGGGAATGCAAGCCAGCATGTACCATGGCAGCAGCAGCAGGAACTCCAACCGGACTTCGGACACTGCCTGCCTTTATGGGCACCAGCACTTCTTTCCTTACCCTTGACCACCACCAACGGGGCAGGACCAGCCCCCACTGCACTGCCAGCTCTTTGCAATGGAGATGGCTGCTCACCCACAAGTGATGCCCCACACCACAGGCAGACAGCCTTCCCCAGTCCTCCGCAGAACTGGCTGGTAAGCTACACCTGGCTGGGACTGGCTGGGAAAGCCCCCCCACTGCAGGACCACTGCTGGAAGCTGCATCACACTCTTGCTTCTGAGCCATGCTCAGAAAAGGGTGGCATGCCACCCTGTCACCCTCACCCACCTGCAACCCAGTCACCAGTGGGGTCCGTGGCTCAACCAACTTTGTGGCACCAGTGACTTGCACAGGGAAATGCTGCATGTGCAAGGACATGAAGGATGAAGGGTTGGCCCTGCATTGCTGACCCACAGGGGCACCAGCTGCTCCTTGCATTACACAGGAAAGGTCTCCTCACACCTTAATTTTGGGGCACAGCATGCCAGTCCACATGCTGTGGAAATGCCTGGTGACCTCAGCAACATGGCCACCAGGCCACAAGCACAATCGGACACAGAGACCAGAGCATCTTGGCTACTGTGCTTGGAAACTACGGCTAATTCCCCACAAATCACTTTTGTCCAGATTTCTGGCATCCTGGAAATGAGCAAAGTAAGAGAAATTGTAGTAAAGGAGTATTGGTTTTCTCTCCAAGAACAGGTCACCCCTTACTTTCAGTTCCGTGAGGAAATTCATCGCTTGGGTGACCATTTTAAATATTCATGGTGTTTGTTATGCCTGAATACATCAGCTGATCCAAGCATAAGTTTAAGGAGTTAACATTTAAAGAAGCATGTTATTTCATCTCGGTTTTTACTGCGCTGAGAAAACACAACCAAGAGAGAAACTGTGCTGTGGGATTTTCCAACTACTTGTCTATTGCTGAGGCTCTTAGAACTGCATCTGCCCTTTCACACTGCAGCCCATACAAACGCCTGTAAATTTTAAGGCTTTCCAAGTGTGAACAGCACACACTTAAACACCTTTATGGTATAAATCAAGACAGCTTGTCTGGAGTCAAACATGCCTTTTTTTTGTTTTTTAAGGACAAGCCTAAGGCAAATAGATATCAAGAAAAAAACAACCAATAACTCCCCAAGACGGCTGGTTTCTTTTCTGTTGCATTCACCTAAAGACAATCACTTACCTGTTCCACTGCCACAGCTTTGCTTTCTCCATCCTGACACTTTGTGCGCTATTACTAACATGGACAGAAGGCGCTCAAGAAAGCAAGTGAAGTCCTATAACTTTATAGCACATCCAATACCAGATCAGACACTCATGCTACCTTGTCACCTTAAAGATCTCTGCATGCAATTCCTGCAGCAGGTGGGCAAAAGGAACGTTTGGAAAAAGGTGTTATATTGGGTTGTGCTATTTGGAATTTTTTAACTCCTCACCAAGCAGCTTCTTTAAGCAGAAGCTGTTTAGAGTGAATTGTGCCTGACTAGAGAGGAGATTTCAGGTTTTCCACCAAAATCATTGAAGCGAAATTGTTCATTTTAATTATTCATTTTTTTATTTTTAAAAGCAACCTTATCCCTGTCTGCAAGCCCACTGCTGTTCAAAGTAAAGCAACCATTCCTCTGTTTTAGGGCACACAGGCACTGTTATGACAGCTGTATAAAGGCTTTTCCCCTTAGCATCTTACCTGGTTTATAACATATACTCCATAATCTAGTTGCTGCCTTTGGAGAATTGGGTGCAGGTAATACAGCCAGTACTTGAGGTGCTCTTCTCGGTTCCTGAATGGTATGATTATTGCTACTTTCTGAAGTGCTATACAGTCCTTCGGAGCAAAACGACCTCCTGCTTTGATCTCTGGGTTTACTCTTGCCACTTCTTCCAGATTTACAGGCTGGGAAAACTCCACACGTAGTGCACCAACTGGAAGAGAGGCACAGCACCAAGCAAGTTAGCACACGCAATACATTTCTCTGAGCATACATCCTTTACAGACACTTGGGGTTTGGTTTGGTTTATAAGAAACAGAGCTTTTGATCCCAACACAATCCCAGCAGTGCATGGACGTGTTGAAGCTTGGACCATCCATACCCAAAGCAACCTCACACTACCATTCACAACAAACCTGCAAACACTGTGGCCTCTTGGTATCAGAAACCAACCAAGCCGCTGACACCAAACTGGGTCTTGAAAATCCTCTAATCTGTATGGCAAACCAACAGCTGCACTCCCACTAGCACAGGCACCGTGAAACCAAACTAAAATGTTGCACTCTCACCTATCTCATGCAGCTCAAGACTCAAGTACTGCAAAAATAGTCCTGCTCTCCTACTGACATTACTTATGGCTAGCCACATGCAAAGTGAATGAAACCCCCTTTCTTGTTTTTTTTTCTCTTAGAGATATTTTCAGTGTTCTGTTAGAGATATTTTCAGTGTTCCGTAGGCATACCCATCATTTATTAGAAGTTCTGTATTAGAAATTCTAAAAAAAAATTTCCCCAATATCCAGATTTGCATGCAGGCTGGCAATTCCTGCAAATGGTTACAACAATGGCAGGTTTTGAAACTGCCAAAACCAGCGTGTAAAACTGAGAAGCCCCTGTGGCACCACAGAGAGAACTCTCTGAGAGAGATGCCTTCTCTGAACATCCAGGCTGGCCCTTCTGCAATATTTGCTTCCAGCTGCTCCAGCCCTGATGGAGAGACTCACTGCAAAAGCCTATTGAGTGTAGCAGCTGCTTGCAGAGGAAGGGTCTCTATTGCTGTCACATCCTGCTCCCAGCAACAGCCAGCCAATAAACTGGGCTTTGCACACACACTTGTCTCCCACTAAAACCTTTGCAGTGGGCCAGGATGCTGAGGCCCCTGTGCATAAGGCAGAAAGTCTCCACCATAAACACTAGGCTGGGGACCCCTCCTGAAAGACCTGGCTGCTGTACACTCCCACTCTCCTCCATCTGGGTATGTGAGATGTACTTACGTGTTTCATAGAGCTACTGCCTCCTATTTGCATTTGCTACAGAGACCCCCAGACCCCTCCGAGGGCAGACGTGGTACACAGATGCCAGTGGGGAGTACACAACTCTTGGGGAACCCCTTGAGAGGTGGCACAAGTGATTTTTAGAGCTCTAAAAGGCAGTGATTGTCACAATGAATCTTATGCATCCCGCCACACGTGACTGTTATAAAAGCAGAAATAATGCTCCAGACTCACAGCTCATTCCCTGATTATTTAGCAGAAGTTACTTTAGTTTGATTGTGCTGCTCCACAAACCTGTGCTCACTCAGGCTGGAGAAGGCAAGGAGAGGACTTGCCTGTGAGCAGGCAGAGGTGCTCAGTGTACTCCCAGAGGCAGAGGGGAAGCTCTGCTGCCTGATTCACTGCCTGCACAGCAGCAGGAAGTGGCATCACAGACAGGATGCAAAGGGATCTCCTGATCTCTGCATTTTGCACTGGTCAAATGGGCAAGTTTGCATGTTTCCCTCTTGCACAAGGGAAAAGGCAGTGATTTCTCAGACTCCAGGCACTGGGATCAGTCTGCCCATGCTCTTGGCACTCCAGCAGTTCCCAGCTGCACCCCTGACATACCTGCCCAGTTCTGCACCCTCTCTGCCCCACAGCACAAGCTGGGTGCTGTGGATGCCTGCTCTGCAGCCACACAACCAGGGCCAAAACCTTCCTGGTCTAAAAGCGGCTTGCAGGGAGAGCTGCAGCTGGAGGAAGAGGCAAGAATTGGAGGAACTGGAGCAGGAAGAGACATGCTGTGGCATGACTGGGACCAGGGCTCAGTGGTGGCAGAGCAGGGGACAGGGACAGCCACCCTTGTGCCTGTAGGACAGGCACCACCGTATCAATGAGGCCCATGGGGTGGGAGGGGGAGACAGTGCATCCTTTCCTCTGAATTTGGGTACTGCTTCTGTACTAGGGTGGCAAGCACTCTCCCAGAAGAGCTTCTGGCCTCAACCCACTTCCACGCCTGCTTTCCCCACTCATCCCTCTGCCCACCAGCATCGCCTCTGTTAGGAGACTGGCACTCACAGTTAGGATGATGCTACACTTCTGTGCATTTAAAACAGCAAAGGGCATTGCACTGGGCATGGTTCAACTAAACAGCTATGGATGGCAAATGGGATTACATTGGGCATCTGTGCCCAGGGATGTTATTCTCCTGCCTTGCTCACACCTAGCTGTCAGCAGCAGGACCAGCCTGGTGGGATGCTGCAGGAAGCAGCTGGGCAGAAGCAAAACATCCCCTTGGTGGGCCCTGCCAGCCTGGCCCATTCCCGGGTGCTAGGTGGCTACCGTCCCACCAAGCAACTCCCTTCCTGCTGGGACAGGCTGCAGTCTCTGCTCCCAGTTGCTGGTCCTGAGAAACAACTTTGAGTTCCACCAGGCTGGAGGATGCTTTCTGGCTTAAAGAACAAAGGCTCTTTTAATGTCTCACATGCATTCACTCACTCAGCCTAAGCACATTCACTCACTCAGCCTAAGTGGGGAGGAAACAAAAGTTTGCCATTTAGGCAAATTTACGGAGGAAATCTGCTGGCAACTTGTGAGCTCCAGCTGGGCAAGGACAGCTACAAGCTTCAGACACTGCAGACAGGGCTTTTTGCAGGCTGGCATCTAGCAGCCCCCCAAGGCCAAATGCAGACCATGTGTCCTGCCAGCACTTGTTCTTGTCTGCCTTCAGGAGACTGGAACATTGACAAGGAAAAGATGGGAGAAGAAAACATATTCACAGTAAAAAACAGCTGCAGAAGATAGAGATTTAACAGTTTCATAGCCTTGAAGGGCACTGGTGAGAAATGATCTGTGTTGTTCTGACCTCCTGCTAATAAATGAGTTTTAAAGGCAGCACATATTGCAAGCACTGGCCTGAGGGATGCAGCCAACAGGCAGGACAGTGAGAAGTTCCCCAGGCACCAGTGCCATCCACGTCCAGCAAGGCAGCCACTTCTGAGGCAGGCTGGACGCAAATAATTTGGTTAATACATTCACTGGCATGATTAAGAATATGAAAACTTAAAAAAGCTGAATAGGGTGTTTTCAAATGCAGAGTGACTAAAACAAACTAGATTTTTTGTGTAAAGCAATGTGGCTGACACAAAGCAGAGGCAACATACCACCCTGCTGCAAATCGACACTTTCAGTTCACTTCCCAGGCAGGATGAAGCTAAAGGCAAACCCACAAACACACACTTTCCACCTGGTGAACGGAGTCACAGTTCCAGTTGCTAATTTTAAATGATTTTGATTGAAATTTGACTACCTGGATAGGAAGCAGCACTAGGGCTCTTGTCTCCCAGAGATGCTGACTCAGGACATGATCAGCCAATGCCAAGAAAGCATGCAAAGTCTGCTGCAAAAGCTGTTCTGCCAGTCAAAACTGTATCCCTATCTATGTTTACTAGGTAAACTTTCCAGCCCGATTCACTCTATCAGAATCTTTCTGCTTCTGTTCAAGCTGGATGCCTGACACAGGAGTCACTGTATATTAAGCCTCTGCTAAAAACAGAGAGGAATGACAGTGATGTGTAGACTTGCAGCTCTGGTCACCCATACGGGCCAGCAACTGTAGGCAGATGCCTTTCAGGTTCAATGTCATGAAGTTCCAACAGAGCAACTTCACAAGCTTCTACTATGTATTTTTAGCAGAAGAAAACCTCGAAAACATAAATACGGAACTGCCGGAAGCTTGCAAAAGACACAAAAGCACAGCATCACATGCATACACTTCAGAGATTGCAAAAGGAGGCTTCAGCTGGCAGTGGCAGGGTAAGAGGGACACACACACTAAAAAAACGTCAGCCCACTCCTGCCTCTGACACTCAGAAGCACTTCTGCTCAAAGGGAAGGTGCACAGGAAAAGTGCTACACAGGCACAGATGCCAGAGGCCATTATGCTGCTCACAAACAGGAAGTAGCTTCTCACACAAAGCAAAAAGTGAGGCTTGCAAAAAGCCAGAGGCAGCACAGCGCTCAGGCCTCAGGAGTCTGGCCCACAGCCCCAGGGATTTTCTCATCCTCACTTCCCAATGGCCATGCCTGCCACAACACCTAAACCTCTTGCCATCTGAGGCAGCCAGCACTCACCCTCCCCAGGGCTCATCCTGCCGACCTGAATGGGAGCACCCTCATGTAAGAAGCCTAGAATCCTCTCAGCCTGATACACTAATAAATCTAGAGACTGCTCCAGTCTTCCTAGACCACAGAAACTGGAAGTATTGGGAAAACTCAGGCAGCAGTGCTCCACAGGACCAGTACTGTACTCTTGCATCCCTGCGGGGGCTGCAAATGCAACAGCACCACACTCATTCCAAGAAAGTGGTAACAGGTGACATAACATGGGGTTGCTGCCAAAAAGGACAGCCCCAGGGGGCTCAGGTGGGACAGGGTAGGGGAAACCCCTTTCTGAAGAGGGTGGTGCAGCCCCAGCAGCAGGAAATAGGAAGGAGGGCAGCTGGGCTCATGGGCAGGCTTGGAGAGGTCTGAATCACCCTCCTGAGTGCTCCACTGGGAAAAACATCAAAATTCACCTGCATGCTTTAAGCCAGGCATGAATTTCAGATATTTAATTTAGTGAGAAGGAAAGCAAAAGCATGTAGTAGTGGTTGGAAAAAAATCTCTCCCCAAACAGTGCAGAAAAGAGCATTCCAATCATCCTGGCTGAGAGTTGGGCGCTGCTCTCCAGCTGCCAAACCACAAGTGCACCCACACTGCCATGCTCAGACAATCTTCATTCAAAAGGAAAACTGAAAAGAGAAGTAGAACTTGCTAGAGGAAAAAAAATATCACCAACCCTCTTTTTGCAGGGGCCCAACAAAAAAGGGGAAGGAAGGGCCTGTCAGCCACACCAAGCACATCCTGGTTGGGAAAATAGTATCAGTTCCACCCCAGAAAACATGGGGACAGATCCCCCCAGCCCATGCTGTGAAGCAGGGCTGAAGCAACCTCCAGCCCCCACAGTCATACCACAGTGTCAGGGCAAGCAGGTAGCTGCATCCCACAGCTCAATCACATAGTAATTTCATCTCAAAACCATTCAAATAATTCCCCATCAGCTAAACTTCAGAGCCCTATTCAGATGGCACCAGCCAAGCTTAAATTAGGGTTCAACTCCATGGCAGCAGAACCAGACCAGTGGAAGGGACAGCCCCCATGTCCTTTGTCCAGCTGGGTCTCCCAAGCAGCCCCCTGCCCTAGCACACAGCCCACTGGCCAAAATGACCATTGGCCTGGGGGTTGCAAACTGGCTGGAAGCTGCTGCCCCTTGCTGCCTGCAGCCCTTGATCCCCCGTGAAGTTTTAAAGAGAAGATTACAGTGTATCTTTCTAGAAGTAGCCCAGCGAGGAAAAAAAAGCTTTCCCAAGGACTGGGATATATTTTATTTTGCTGATCTACACTTGCAAAGTTGCACCCCCCTGCAGGTGTCAGCTATGCCAAGGCAAAACTTGAGTCTGCTACACTGGCCCACGTCCTGCCCCTGGCAGGCTCCGGCATCTGCAGCTGAGGACTCCAAAGGGAAACAGGCTGAGAAAAATGAAGATGCATCACATGTGCTGACAACACTGGGTTTGCATGATGGCAGGTCTGCACGATTAACTCAGCAACTACAGCCAGAGAAAAAGATTTCTTAATCCAATCCCCAAAGCTGCCTATTCTAACTTAAGGTCTCACACTAGCACATGCAGTCTTTAAAAGAAAGTAAGACCGTCGATGGAAGGTACTTCTGGAAGAGAAGCAAAGTCCTCAGTGGCTCAAATTCAGTGCATGCTCACCGAAGCGGCTTTGAACGGCCTCCCTCAGGTCCGGGCAATCTGCATGCCATTAAGCCCGTTCCGCTGCCGCCGCAAAATTAGATTCCAGGCTCTCAAAGAGCAAACTCAAAACAAACAAACAAAGAGGCATGGATCAGGAAAAGGCTGAGCTGCCACCCACCAGAAAACCCCCACCCTGCTGTGAGACGGGATGTGTGCACAGGAGCTCTCCCGGGCTGAGTAGCATCCCAGGTACAAGGCTGTGCCGGGGCAGCCCCAAACCACAAGGCAACCTCCAGCCCCCTCCCCTACCCCATCTGCACCTGGATCCCATCGCTGCCCGGGGGCTGGGGCGCGCTCCGCAGAGAGCATGGGGGAGCACCAAGTGCCAGGTAGGGCACGGGTGCATCTGTCTGGCTAACACACTGACAGGGCTTGT
>NW_008670785.1:38202-38561 GCF_000695815.1 Acanthisitta chloris
GGGAGCACAGGAGGTGAGGACAGTAGCAGGGCATTGCATGCCTGTGGAAATGGCTGCTGTCCCACGCACTGCCCTGAAGCACACGGCAGTGGATTTGTGGAAATCCATCCCGCAAAGCCCTTACTGGGCCATTTCCAGATTCAGCAAGATAGGTTTGCAGGTAAGTGTCCAAAAAGCACGTCCAGTGACACCCCAGCCTGGTGAGGTGACAAAAGCAGCCCTCTTTCAGATAAAGATCTGCAGGGGCTTGGGGACTGCCCCGAGTTCCTTCAGCTCAGCTGCTGCCAGGACGCCTCGGAAAGGCTGTTGGCCTTGCCGCAGTGCCACCCGCGGGCGCGGCCACCTGTCTGCTGCGTAGC
>NW_008670785.1:38573-43884 GCF_000695815.1 Acanthisitta chloris
CAGTGTTAATCCACACCTGGCTCACCAAGCACCTCTCCTTGCAGGCAGCTCTAGGCACCGATTTGCACAAAGGAAAACACTGTCCCAGCGGGGTCAGGCCGAGCAGCGAGACCTTCTCCAGCCCAGAGAAACAGGGGTGAGCTGGACACTGGCACTGCTCTATCCATGTCCCAGAAAACCCCCAGATCTATGGTCCTACCACTGCAGCACTGCTGTGGGCTGAGTGGCTTTGTCCCCAGAACCTCTGCAACCAAGCCTTCTTCAGCCCTGCAGAGGAAGGTGCACAGGAATGAGGGGAGCAGTGGCTGCAGGATGCTGACTGGAACAGAGGGTCTACTGGTGTGGAAAGGGGACCCAGCCTCTCCGGCTTGCTTGCCAGACACCCAGACCTAGAGCACTCCCTCACTGAGTACTGTGCACCCCCAGCACGCTATGATTTGGGGTGTGAATGGCCCTCAAGACAATGTCGTCTATCTGCTGAGTGAAGTCACACTAAGGAAGTCCACACCAGAGGAGGAAAGTTGAGAGCTTTACTGAATTCTGCATCCAAGTGTGGTTTTGGAAGCTGCAAGTATCTATCTCTTTCCAAACACAGACTTGGACTAATTTCCAAAGAAACTGGCTATTGCTTCAGATCAACGCTGGCAGAGAAACAAGCATGTTATAAAACACTAGATGCACGAGACAGAAAACTTTCCTCCCCTCCATCTGTTGCACTGTGTCCCTGGAACTGCTGCTCTTCAGCACAGCAGAGTACCTTTCCAAGTTACTCTGCAAGCTCAATTAACAGTCCTTGACCTCCACTTTGACCAGCTAAGAGGATGCTAGGGATGTTGTCACCACAGAGGCTGCTCCCTGCACGCCCAGAAAGCCTCTGCTTCAGAGGTACATTGTGCTCCTGACCACACGGGTAGCTGTCGGCAGTGTTGCCAGGATCACACATCTGCTCCCTGCCAAACACCTTAAACATATTCTTTGGAAAAATTTAACACAGGTTCTCAACCCCTCTTTTGAAGCCAAGAAAGCCTAAATTTGAGCAAACTGGTCCACGTGTAAGTTCCCCCTCCCCCAGCCCTCTCCATGCTCTTCTCTCTGTTTCTGTTTTACTTTTTCAAAACAAGGCAGTGGAGGGACACAGCACAACCCCAGCTTGTGCCCATGAGCAAAGTAATGCCTGCAGCACTCGGACTGGGGGACAGGCAGGAGGGAGCAGAGACACAAGCTGTATTGAAAATGTTTTTTAAAAAAAGGCCAATAAAAAGCAAAGCAGACAACAGCAAGTTTAGATGAGGGGAGAGGACAATGCTGTATGTAAAGCATCTGCTTTCTCCAGTACTTAGGATCACAAGTGATCCCACAGATTCAGAGGCCCCCAGTTTCTGGGGTAGAAACCCTCCACAGGGAGATGAGAGCCCATGACTGCAGGTGGGCAATGTGACAGGAACCAGAACCCAGGCATGTCAAACCTACCAAATCCCTCCACCACAAGTCTTCTTATAAAAATGGTGTTTTGAGCATCTCTTAGGTTTTTGCTCTCTTTCCCCAAATTTTGCTCTGCTAGCATTCTGCCAGAGCTAAAACATCCTCTACCTCTGCCCACAAAATGCCCATGTAGACAAGGGCCTCAAACAAAATTATTTGTGAATTCACTGACCTCTCAAGCAGCACAAAACCTCTAAATATTTCTGTAATACAGACACCAAGCACCACCATTGATTTGACAGGCTACCCATGTCTCCTCAGAACAAACCTCAAAGCATAAGGAGACCCTCATCATTTACCCTCAGGATCTACAGTTTTGAGTGACTGCTTGTACGTGCTACACAGACATCAGAAGCAGTGCATTGAAAAGAAAGCCCATGCCATAGGTCCTCCCCTCCTTAACTGAGTAATGGTTGCTCACTCACAAGCTGGTCAAAGGAGCTTTTTCTCTTGATCTTCATTCTTTTAAACATGCCTCGCTAACAGTGAGAAGCATCAGTTTCCATCCAGAACTCTGGCATCTCAAAGAAACAGTGTTTTTTTCTTGCATGCCCAGGATTCCCAAGCAGAAGGACTTAGGGGTGCTAGTTGACAAGAAGCTTGACATGAGCTAGCAATGAGTTAGGACAGTTCATCTTGGAGAGAAGGCTCTGAGGAAACTTAATTGTGGCCTTCCAGTACCTAAAGCGAGCTACAAGAAAGCTGTAGAGGGACTTCTGACAAGGGCATGTAATGACAGGACAAGGGGTTATGGCTCTAAAGTTAAGGAAAGCAGGTTTAGATTAGATGTTAGGAAAAACATTCTTTACTGTGAGGGTGGTGAGACATCAGCACAGGTTGCCCAGAGAAGTTGTGGGTGCCCCATCCCTGGAATTGTTTGTTCAGTGCCTGGATGGATGGAGTTACGAGCAATCTGGTCTAGTGCAGGGTGTCCCTGCCCATGGCAGGGATGCTGGAACTAGATGATCTTTAAGGTCTCTTGCAACCCAAACCATTCTATATTTCTATGATGTCCCAGTAAACAGTGATTTGGAAACTTTTATTTCTTTTTAAACAATAGTGAAAATGAGTGCATCCCTAGTGGTTTGTACTTTGGACAATTCACTGGTTCATATACTAACCTATATTTTTGTTTTGTCAGTATCCTTTAATTATTAGTGTTTGGAGTTATCAGTTTTGTAAGCTTAAATCTGGGGGTGAAAAGCTATTAAGCCAGACACCTGACTGCAGTATGTTTAGTGCACTTAGGTCATCTTTCCCAGGAGATACTGATGGCAGAGAAGTATCTCTTAAGTCTGCCATCCCAGCCACACCTGGTATCTATATGGGAGTCAAAACCAGCTAAGGAGACAGCTGTACTCTAAAATAACCTTCATAAACAACACGTGTCCTGAAATGGGCAGGACTTGAAAATTACATCCCTGAAATACAGATAAGCCTGTCTACGAAATTCTGCTCTGCGGACTTCTGGCTGCGTTAAGATGCGCTCTTTTGGAAAGGGATCTGACAACCAAAGAATCTGACCCCTTGTGCACTCCCTCCTTAAACCAGCAGGCACTTAACTACCCCATCACCAAAACACAAAGACCACATGGGAAACGCAGAAGAAAAGCATTTGACTGTTTTGGAAGCTCTTAGGACAACACACATACTACTAATATAGAACAACTTTTTATTGGTAAAACACAACCAAAACCAACACCACAGTACTCCTCCACAGATCCTAAGGACTGTAACAATTTGGGGAATGGACACCTGCATGAAATAACTGGATTTACTTGCTTTTGGGCTTCTCAGAGGCTGAAATTTTACCAGAGCAAGCGGGCTCTGCTTCTTGATACCCCATTCAAGATACTCGTTAGCACACAGCTCTCAACTGGAGCATAAATCCAAAGTGCTTATATTACCTTGTACTAGAGAATTTCATAGGTGTTAAGGACTTTTAATTCAGAGTTGAATTATAGTATTATTTCCCCAGCCCTGATTTATTCTTTTTAAATTATAAATAATGGCAAGTGAACCATAAAATCACATTTTAAATTTGGCAGCTTCTTGTAAGAGATTAAACCTCATTCAGCTAATGCATTTGCTGCAGAGCCAGACAGCAGGGATTGTAAACTCTACTCTCTCTAAAAACCGCTAGGAAGAAAACTCTGGCCCCCTGAAATGAGTACCTGGCTATTTTACCATCCAGAAAGCCTCAGCAGCAGAGTCACACATATCCTGTGTAAGCCAACACATGCTTCCCAACAATGAAGGGGGAGGGAAGGGGCAGGCAGGAAATAATTAAAAAAATAGGATGACGTGTGTTTCAATAAAATTAGGTTTATGCTGAGGAAATGGGGCAGTTGGAGTTACCTGTTCCCACCACAACACTTTTTCATTACTTTAGAGGGTGGGAATCACAGGAAGGTCCTTGCTGGTGCCTGCTTGTTACATTCGCACTCATAAGGAGCTTTATGCACAAAAAAAAGAGGGTTTTTTGAATTCTGGGTGGATGATTTAAGTATCAGAAATGTCCATGAAATGTACACCCCTCTGTCCCTCACAGAGATACATGAGATGCTGGTCAGGGCAGAGTCAGCTCTGACCAACATCTAAGGCTCAACAGGATTGTTTTACAAATGCTGTTTGCTACCAAAACCTGTAAAATGCAGGAAAAAAACCAAACAAACCATCAGGTTTCTCACCTACATACCAGCTGCAAACCTTGATCATGGTGACGGTGCCAGGCTATGTATGACTGCACCACCCCTCGAGTACTGAAGGTAACACAGCTAGAAAACATTTGCCTACTGCTTTGTAAAGAGCTACTTTTCTACATGGCCTTGTAGCTCTCCAAACATCTGTAACCACTTCTGGCTTTTAGCAGATTCAGCAAATTGCACTGAAGATGTTACAAAGACGCTTTAAAATATTTTAATTGATCCTTCAGCGACGCTTTGAATTTTGAGGTCACTAAGTGTGTTTCTCTAAACTCCAGGCATTTCCAAAGCACATGACTCACTCCTGACAGGATCAGGGTAAGTGGAAACCATTTAAAGCAAAGCCATATTCATAAAGGGCTGGTACATCCACTCTGTGAGGAGAGGCTTGCACAGACAGTTTCAACTTAAAGTGATATTGGGGGAAAAAGTGAAAGATATGAATCAAAAACACCAACAAAAACACAGCACAGTTCCTTTTAGTGACCTCAAAACCACCTTCCTAAAATAACAAACCAGTCATTTGTTATTCAGATGCATTAATCCATAAACAGCTGACCAGCAAGTACCAAGAGAAACAACGAATTTTTGTGTCGGTTTCATAAATAGAAAACCACAGGTAGCTTCTTGGAAGGAAAGCTTCTCTTCCCCTCTTGCGATCTCCGGTCATAAAGGTACCCGTGCTAACATGGCACGCTTGAAGGATGAGAGAGATGATCCCCAGGCTCCAGGGCTCAAATAGCTTCTGCCCAAGTCACTGTCAACTGGGATGCCAAGAGGTCATGGTAACAAACTCTACCCTACACCACAGGAGTGGTTCAAGGTGCAGCAGTCACAAGCAGCAAGTTGGGTGAGAGACTTTTAAAGGGGTGAAAATAGCTGAAATCCACCTTGCCCCCACCTCTGCCTTGTGACAAAGACAGCAGATGAAAACAGCTACAGTCCATCACGAAGCAAAAATTAGACCACCATCAACATCCCGCCAGCTTGCCAGCACCCAGGCAGTCTTGGGAAAGGCCTGTGAGGAGCACAGCTCCAGTGCAGATAAAATACGCCGGGCTGCCACGTATCAGGATACTGCATCACAGGACCAAATACGTGGGAAGCGCCGCTGGAATGCATAA
>NW_008670786.1:0-214 GCF_000695815.1 Acanthisitta chloris
ATGTATTTATCATGAAAAAATGGTGCAAAAAGGATAGGTAAATATGTGCATTGGAGAATGTTTTTTTCCTACTACTCTATATTCAATACCATAAAATAGTGCCCTCTGAAATCCATTAGTACAATGAAAATGTTTCTGCTATAGTAGCTAAAATTATGTAAATTATGTCAGTTTTCATAAACCATTGCCTTTAAGGTTTTATAGCTTTTCCCTA
>NW_008670786.1:259-21636 GCF_000695815.1 Acanthisitta chloris
AGCTGAAACTAGCTGCACAGATTCTAAGAATTTAGTCTGTATTAATTTACTATTAGAACACTTGAAAATAAAGCAATTCGTTATTTTTAAAACAATTTATCCTGACAACATTTCTTACCAGCCTTTTATTTAAAATATCTTCTCATTTTTATTATGATAAACCATACACTTCAATTGTACCTCAGTTTCAATTTTTTTCTAATCAGGTTTCTAGTAATAGACACTCTTCTGTTGACCATTTTTCCATTAGTAAAATTCAGTAAAATTTAAAGGGAAATTCTGTGAGGTAGAAGTTCAGTGAGAGACTGAATTTTCACAGGTTTCTACTCAGCTTCCCTAGAGCTGAGTACAAAAAAACGATTTTTTTTTTTTTTTTGCTATATTTACAGACATTTTTCTTCACCTACGATCCAGGTTTACCACAGTCTTCCTCAACCTTTTTCCAAGCCAGGTAGCATAAACTACTGCCTCCCACAACATTATTTTGTGTTGTGGGAGGGAGATTTTTTTAATGCCATTGTTCTATTTCAGTTGATATAACAGCAAATGTTTTCCTTCCATATTTTTTTCTTCCTTGCTCCACTTAAAAGCTCCAAACAACTCAAATATATGTCCTGAATCTTCTAAGCAAAAGTCTTACAATCAGTCTGTAATAAGTAAAAAATTATACATACTCTATGAAAAATTCATTTAATTCATATGAGAGGTACTGAATAGAAAATTAAGGATAATTACAAACAATAATGGTACAACTAAACACACCACTCTGATAGTCTACCAAAGTAGTTACCTGAAAATATTTACTTTTATAACAGTCATGAAAGCTAGCACATTGAGTGACCTCAAAAAGACCTGCTTTGTATATCTGCTGGAAAAAGAATACACATTTCCTGAAAGTGTATAAATGAAGAAGAGTCACATATGAATTCTACTTTGCACTTTGCTAATAGTAGGTTTAGTCATACAGATAATGACCTTAGCAATTTAGAACTATTGCAGTGTTGTTGGGAGGACACGGGCTGCTAAACACTTGCACTCATTGACACTCATCAAAAATAATATATGACATTTTGTGCTGGACAGCAAGCAGCAAATCAATTGTCAGTTGTACTTTGGCAGCTGTAACCAGATTATAAGATTAGAAAGCTAATTTACAGCTTGATTTGCTGTCTGACAACTTTGTTTGTGAGTTCAATATCTCTGTCATTTCAAAATACATTAGACTGAAACAGGCTGTAACTCCATATACAAGCTGCAGGCATAGATATATTTTTCCTTAGCATAAATGATTTCAGCGCATTAAGTTGTTTTATTTTTAGGTCTATAGCTCCAAAACACTAATTTGCAAATGTAATTTGGCTGAATGCATACTACAGTTGTAAACAGTCTTGTTCTGCCTTTGACTGATACTCATTTGGATAAATATTTCAGATATTTTGGGGCTTTCAATTTCTGCATAGCAGTTGTCAACACTCTTCCAAATGTAAATCACAAACCATGTGTCATTTCTGAAACTCATTCTCCACATCACCAAGTCTCAAAATTTAGCCTGGACCCAGGCACTGACACTGGGGTTCTAGTGCTCTCTCTGTGGCATAGTGGGTCACTTCTACTTGGCTTTGAAGGGAAGGCTCAGCTGTTGTGCTTTGCAAGAACTTTTGGGATTGTTTCTGCTTTACTACAAATAGGGATAGAAGGTGTGGAATTTTCCAAATGTATTTGACTCAAACTGCCACACTTATCATCTAAAGTCAATCGTTAATGTTCCTCGCAGCATAGTGCCCCTTCCTTTTTTGTAATTTCTGTATACTTTAGGGAAACTAATGAATGTGTATTTATATATAAAATAGTTGTCATTTATGATCACTTTGAGACTTTTAAAATGTAAGCTAGACGTCCATAAAAGATAAGTAACTCAAAAGATTAGTGAACAAGAAGACAATTGTCAGAAGACGATAATCAACACGTATGCAATGATCCAACTATTTAGTTTTAATGCTCACGATGCCACAAGGAATGAACAGTAAAATATTTTATTCTACCCCATCTGTTTAACAGTATGAATGTTAAAAACATTTTATTGCTACATACATGAAAAAGAATAATTACATTGAATTTATCACTAATCTCTAAAACACTTCTCACAGAGTAAGCATTCCTTGATCTATTTTTGTTATGGACACAATTTCACAGTTGTGAAATCAAAAATTAAATACTGTCAATAGACACAAGAGCCGAGAAGAATATTCTCAGAGATTCACAAATTACTTTGGAAGCTTAGTTATACATAAATGTGGACAAGGTACAATGGAAAATTTAGGAAATACCCTGTTTACTTAAACTGGTGATTACTCTACTTCAGATTCAAATTCTGTCTCCCTTTTGAAATTACATGATACTAGTCTGAGTAAATAAAACTCTCCTCATAAGATTTACATGAATACTCTGCAGTTAAGACTCTTTTATGTTGTTTTCAATTATTTATTTCTTTTAATAGGCTAAGACCCTTTCTGAAGTTGGAGGGGAAGAATCTCTGTGTTTGAAGGCTGGATATGCTAATGTGGACTTAACTTTTTCTGTTATTGAAGTATGAAAAATACTACTGAAACTATTATGAAAGTAATCAAGTTCTTAATAAACCAAAACTCCAACCCAAAATTAAATTTTTATGACCAGATTTAAAACATAAAAAAAGTAAAACTTTGAAATTTATAATGATGTTTCACTTTCATGGGTTGGAACTATCTCTAATGTAAAGTCATTATTATTATTGGATCAAAGTCCTCACTTCCAAACATGAAGAACATAAAACAATTTCTAATAATCATGTAGAACATGGTGTAAAAAAGCTTAACAACATCGCTTTGCATCATCACCCTACTAGTTTGCAGCCTTCAATTAACATCAGTATTGTGTGGTCTACTTCAGAGCTATGAATGAGAAACTGTCATATTTCTTTAAAAGAGAACTTGCTTATTTTATTTCTTAGTCTATATGTGCAGTAGTTCAGTGCCAGTATTGATTGCTTCTAATGCCACAATTCAAGTGGCAAAATGAAGCTGTTTACACTCTAGCTGCAGAATTAGCTGCAAAACTTATTTAAGAAGAAATGTCCACATACAGGATGCTTTATTTAGTTTCCAGCTAGAATTGGAAATTCCCAGTTGAGCAGTAGCTGGCATGATGAGATTTCATGGAGGTACATGTGATGATGAAAAGATTGAGCCAAGGTGACACTCAGATGAACTCAAATCACAAAAAATAATCACTAGAATTTCAGGGAGATGATAAATTATTTAATTTATTTTGCTACAGTTAATAAAACTGTGGCTGGTTTCTACTGCAGTTCATTAAAGTATGTGTTATTTTTTTCATTCATGGGTGACCTTCTTATGATCTTGGCCATATTAAGGTAAGGATATATTTCCCTCATGTCTTACTACCCATTACAGTTTGACAACCAAATTCTCCCACTACAAGCTAAAAAGTAATAAAAAAATTGGACTGTAATTCTGAAATGTAAGTATTCCATTTGCCTATCTACTTTTTATATATGCACTATCAAAAATGTTCACTACGATTATTTTGCAGCAATAACCTTTCTCAATTGCACATATATCACAGATGGGGGTGGTTTGAACTATATCACCAGCATCCCTGTCTGTTTCCAAATTTTGCAATTGGAATGCTGAAATGAAGCTTAGTTCCAGACCATTATCAAAACATGTCAAATCTACAAAGATCCCACGTGTTAAAAATACTAAAGAGAAGTTAACTCTCAATTGTGTCTGTTTCGGGTCCTCAAAATGTACTCTCATATCTAAAAAATATAAACATAAAAAATCTGTTCTCACCTAACTTGATGTCTGAGTACTGAACAAAGGTTAAAGCTGAAGTTCCAGTTTAGGCCTACCTCTAATGTGGACCTATAATATCTGCATATTAGGGTTCACATTTGCTCGTGGTCATCAGAAGAAGAAATGCTGGTGAATTATACAGATTTATTTGGCCTGAAGGAAAAAGGATGACACATGAAAATAGCTGATATTCTTTTCTCCTGGAGGAAACAGAACTACAGAATAATCAGGGAAATAAATTGCCAGAACTGTAATGACATCCTTCAAATGTCAAATATAAAAAACAAGTTTTCTGTTGAGACTGTACTGGCTGCAACCTGATCTAGTGAGGAGGAGGGTTGGGAGTAGATGATCTGTAAGGTCCATTTCAACCCTTAAATTCTATTATTCTATGATTCTATGATGCATGCATGTGCTATAAAAAGCAAGTAGACTTAGGAACTTTAACAGCAGAAGTAAGTAAGGATAACCTTGCTAAAGATGGAGAGTAATCCTAATGCAAAGTCTATGAAGAAACTAATATAAATGTTTCAGTTTACTTCTATGGAGTTTTGAACCTTCTTGCTTTTACTACTTTCAACCATTCATATCACCTTCCTGAGCTTCACTTCTTATTTTTACCTGGTCTCATAGTAATTTCTAAAGATTATCTATAATTTCTGCAAGTTATATAAATTTATAGCAGATTTAGATGTCAGTGCTGGAAGGTGACGTATCAAATTTCATGTTTCTATGCAATTACTGAAACTTAAAAATAACAGTAACTGGAGCCTGGAAGATGTGATAATATCATGATCTTGTAGTATAACTATGACCAGGATAAAAAAATTGACAAATATTAAAATCTGAATACCAAGTGTTAAATAGCAGACCACATGGTTTAGAGTTTGCTTTTTTAGGATATACAAAGCACTAGAAGATGCTTCTTTATGTACTATATAAATAATAATTTCTGGACCTGTATGTACATGAAAGCATATTATGAATTTGTATATAAGTAAGTTGTTTCAAACTATGTGAATTGAGATTATTAATCTTCTTTTGGAAGGAGCATGGCTGGATTATTCACTCTCTTATATGCTCTGCTTGTCAAGTTATATTTGGCACAATATAAGGGTTTGTTTTTTTACAGTATCACTACTTTTAATCATTATTGACCTGAAGCCAGAAAATTTTATAGCAGCAGTACCAGACCTTACCTGTCTGTATGTGCCTGTAGAAGGCACACCATTTGTACCATGAATAAAGAATGCCTTCACTTTTCTTGACTATGCTACATTCCATATGAATCAGCAGCTTCTAGACAAGCTACCTCATAGCATGTGCAATAATGAATGCATTCATTTATGGAGTTAGATAAAGTAAATTGTACACCTGTGTCTGAAATCAGGGTCAGTGTTCAAGGGCGGAAAAGAAATTGTGTGGTTTTTCAGCACCACAACAAGTTCTGAATAAGCATTAGGTTATCGACAATTTGCTGATTGTGTTTTCCAGGTTCTATTCCAGAAGCTTATGTCCATATTCAGTAAGTTCAGTTTATTGTGCAGTGCAATGACTTCCATGGCAATTAACAGGGAGTTATCAGGAAATGCAATGGGTTCATTATTCCACCTCATACTTTTAAAGAAATACAATCCAGAAAGAATGCCATCTAACAAAGTGTGTGGCTAGCAGTACCAATAGGGCAATAAAAGATTTTTCAGGTTCCACTACAGATTCACAATATCTAGCAGAAGTTCAGATCAGGTAAGCATCATTTCTTCAAGCACAACAGAGTGTTCTTCGTTCATGGAAGGGAGTAAGATAGGGGATGAAGATCTCAAAAGAGAAAAATGACACAGTTCAAGGCAAACATGCAACCTTGTTCCCTTTTGAATATGTGAGAAAATAATGGAGTTTCTATGTGTGAAAAATACTTCAAATACTGTTAAAAAGAGATTAGCGAAATATAGTGATTTAGTAGGTATTTAAGAATTTTGAACATAACTACAGATATCCAATTTATCTGGAATAATTAGTGTATGTTTAGAATAAACACATCAAGAATACACATAGATATTTACACAGACTGACATAACTATTTTAAAATATGAATGAGATGGAATTAGTGCAGCCCATGAAAAACAGTAAATCCAGTATCTTACTACACCACTTCAAAATGAAAATTCTCACATTATGTTATCTCTTTATATATGCTATTAGATACAATGACTTTTAAAAGCCATAATAAACTTCCTCCCTCAAAATGTCTGTAATGGCACTGCAATTAAGTCTAAAATAGAATTAATGTCTAAGAAATATACACACATATATGTTAAGCTTTAGCTCTTAAACCTTTACCAACATTTGGTTAATATCAGTCCACTGTCCATTTTCTTTTAACTTTTCTAAAATGAAAACACAGACAACACTGAAAACAGCTGTATTTATCTACTTGCAGATGTAACTCCTTCACAATTTCCAATTGAGTCAAATGAATTAGATATATTTCACCTACTTTTAGCATTTTGCAATGAAATTAATACACTCTAAACTGTATCATTTTAGTTGTATAAATCAATTTCTGATTCCATCCATAAATGCAATTTTGAACCATGTACATGGCATCATGTTTCTGAACAAAAGTTAAAAAGTATTAAGTTCAGGAATTATTCTCATGGCTATTCCACTCATACAGAGATTTGTCATCCTCATCTGTAGTTGAGGAGACAGTCCTGTGCTATGCCTGTCCTCAGGAATGTGGAGAGTATTTAGCGGCTCAGGAATTAATGGAATCATGGAATCACATAGAATATCCCAAGTTGCAAGGGACCCACAAGGATCAAGTTCAGCTCTTACTGAGGTACCTTTCAGGTACCATGCTAATCAATTGTCTAGTGTCCTACACAGCATACACCTGGAGTCCAGTCCTGGGTTCCTTAGTAAAAGAGAGATCTGGACATACTGGAGAGAACCCAATGAAAGGCCACTAAGATAGTTAAGGGTCTGGAGCATCTGTTCTCTGAAGAAAGGCCAAGAGCTGGGACTGTTCAGTCTGGAGAAGAAAAGACTCAGGGGTGGATCTCATCAATGTCTACTGATATCTGAAGGGAGGGTGTAAAGAAGATGTAGCCAGGCCCTTTTCAGTGGTGACTGGACAAGTGGCAATGGGCACAGCCTGAAACACAGGAGGTTTTGACTGAACATGAGGAAACACTTTTTACTGTGAGGGTGACTGAGCATTGGCACAGGCTTCCACAGTAAGGCTGTGGAGTCTCTGCACTTGGGGATATTCTAATGTTTTCTGGACCTAGGCCTGGACAACCAGCTTCAGGTGACCCTACTTGAGCAGGGGGGTTGAACCAAAAGACCTTCAGAGGTGCTGCACTACCTTAACCATTCTGTGATTCTGTCTGTAACTATAGCCTGGAAGCTACAGTTTAGTGCAGATACTAATAATCAAAGAAGTGATTATCTTTGACAAAAGTAACATTTTTTCCTGTTAAGTATTGTTTAATATAATATTAGTGTACTAAAGATTAACAGGACACTGTTTTATCAGTCTGTAAATACAGTACACTGGTATTCCTTTGATAAACAGATGTCAATGGCAAATTATGCTTTTCAGAATTTCAGTTCTTTGAATGACAATAAATTTTGTGTGTGTTAATTTCTAGTTATGGAAGTTTTCACTAAAGAAAAGCATAATTTTCTGTAAACAACTGATATTTTTAAAATAACCCAGTCAATATGGTTTCATTTTCAGTTGACCAGCTTCAAAAAAAGAATACATGGAACAGTCTCCTGTTGTTCCTAGAAACTGTTAGTGATCAGTCTTCTCAACTGTACTTTGACATTTTCATCCTCATCTTACTAACATACACTTCAAGGCTGCAATAACTAGATTAAAGTGATAACCCACCAGGTTGCTTCAGGCTACAGTTTTAGCTGACACAAATCATCTTTCCCTGGACACTCTTTATGGTTTCTAACATAAAATGACTTAGTTGCAAAGCCAGTGCTTGCATATTACAAACTATCATTAAACTGCAGTATTGGTCTATAAGTTTTTAAGCATTCATGATAAGAATTATCATGGTGTCTAGTTAAAATGATTTAGTTAATATTGTCAATTCCCACACCTCTAAGAATTACAGTTCATTAAATCTTAGTTGTTACTTTGTGCTTGGTGCACTGGATTTGGCAAGTAGTTTTAATTATATTATTGATTAAAATAATTATATTTCTCCTTAGTACAATCAAATTTTTAAAGGCAGATATATACGGAAATTTTCAGATTTAGTGGTGAAATAGGTAAGTACTGGCAGTACTAGAAAAAGCAATAACAAGTTCTTTTCTCTATACATTTAGCAGAAAATAAACCATATAGGTTACGGTAACCATATGTCTTGTTGACAAAAGAGTTAATATTTGTTCCTTATTAAAATGATTGTTAATTTTAAAATAGTTTAAAAATAAAATTAAAATAAATACAAATACTACATCCAGACCATGTCTGGATGACATTTTCTAAACCTGAAAAATTAACTCCTTAGAATCAATGGCAAAAGCTCATTTGTAAATAATAATGTCAAACTAAATAAATTTATTGTGACAACTATAATTCTGAACCAGAAGAAATAATCTCATACCAGGAAGGCCTAAATTTTATCCCACACTATTTTATTTAATATCCCTTATATTACTTTATGTCCTTTTAAGATAAAATACAATTCAGAGACAATGATAACAATCAACTGAGAACGTAGTAGTATTATTAAATTTTTAATGATAAAAAGAGCTTTAAAGAGGAAGTTAGATGCCATTTCTGAAAATGTACTGGAGTACAGTAGACTTTATTCATCCAGCCTTTCAATAAAATATATTGAATTACTTTTTTCATGACAGATTATTGACTAAGTAAACTCCAGCAGCTTCAAGGGAACCATTACGGACACATCATGTTCATTCTGTAATTACCTGTGTTTCCTTCACAATTATTCTTAGACAACCTGACAGAGTTACTATGAATGATGCAAGATAATCATTCAAGCTGTCAATGTTTTTAGGCAGACTCCCAGTGTCCATGCCATTCAACTCCTCACAGTCAATCATGGAAATGAGCTAGGGACAGTTCATGAAAGGAAGTATTGCTATTCATAGCAGCAGTCAGCAGTAAACAGTTATTGAAAAATTGTCAAAGGAAGCTAATCAAAACAAGTGCAGCACATATGTCTGTGCTGTTAATAAGTGCTTATATATACTGAATTTGCTAAAATATGTTTCTTTGTGGGGGAAAAAAGTCATTAATGTCAAACCCAGACATAATTAATGATGCACTTGTCTGGCATTATGAAAAAGTGTACAAAAATTTTAGCTATATCTGTCAACTATCATTGAATTCCATCACAAATTGATTCTATCTAGAAACTGTGATTAAAAAGTCACTTTCAGTTTCCCTGTTTCAAAATGTTGTGTGGTTGTGAGACAAGGTTACTCTGTACATCAGCGTTAATCACAAGAATAAGCTTGACACATATTTTATATCAGAAACACCCACTATTCCACATAGATCTCAAAACTTTATTTTCAGCAGATACATATTAGGATGGAGTCAGATTAAGTTAAGAATTTAAATATTGCAGGTTTAGTAATACTGATAAGGAATTAAGCTAATCAATGCATAACATTCAGTTTGTTAAAATGCCCTTGATTCAGAAGCAATGTATCTATTTACATTTTTAAACAAACAAACAGAAATAACTTGCTGCTTGAAATGCAGACATTTTGACATAATGAATTAAAGAAATTGCATAGTTTAAAAAATGGTAATATTATGAAATACAAAAGACTACCAAGAAATATTTAATTATTATTAGGGCTGCATGGTGGCTTTTCATAAGAAATCTTATTGCTTCAGACTTTTGCACAGTAGAACAAAATATCTATCTTTTCCCCTCACCAAAAGATATGGTAAAATTATAAAGTAAAAACAGAATGAGAGAAAGAATGTGAACCACTGAAGAATATGCTACCTTGTAAATCAAGAAGCCCAGTTTCTTCTCCAGATTAACACTGACATTACTGGTGACTTTGAAGCAGAACCAATTCAACATCTTTGCTTCCCATATAAACACATAATGTTCCCTCTTTTTTCTACAGGTTTTTAATATATTATACTATATGCTACATATGCCAAGTATATCTTTGGTTTCATTTGTAATTTGAACAGGCAGGAAATGTTATAATATACATATATGTATTTCCCAAAGAGCAACTCGTCAAAGAATATGGAAAATAAAAATGGTGAAAATTAATCATAATGGACATGACTCAAACAATAGTTTGATGTAGATTTACAATCCTTCCTTGGCCAAAATAATTTTTAAGTATTCCATTTTATGGGAGAGATTTATCCTTTAAAACTTTAACAGATTTCCATTGCCAACCTACTGTAAAAGAAAAACACCATGCATGTCAATGCTCTCATACCAACACACAGTACCCCCGGAGATTTATATTAAGTACTTAAAAATCAGTGTTACCAAAATCATTTAATGATTTTTGAAATGTTTTGAAATTACATTTTACAGTCTTGTTTTGTTGTATGACCAAATGAAGGCTCTAGTTTCTAGATTAAACAATATTTTAACACTACTTAAAGATTCAATAATTACCTTACAAAGATCTATGTTAATTTTACATAGCAGTGTGCAGTTGTGAGACCCTCTCTCTACAAACACAACCCCCCTTGTCTTTAAAAGTTGCTTGAATATTTATATATGCAGACTTCCATAATTTATATTTTTGTCACTAAGTCAATACATGACCCACTGAAGAGACATAATTGGATAAGAATGTGTATGTAGATTCACAAATTGCTCTAAACATGCTTTAAGTATTTTAAATTGGACCTTCCAATTGAAACTTTACATATCATATTGTCATATGTAATTCTACTGTTCATTTTAGATGATACAGGCTCAGCTGAAAAAGCTGTATTGATGAGAGCTGAGCTAAATTAGTTCCTGATGTTCTGCCAAATCACCTCATTACCTGTCATACTAGCACACTACTGACACTTTCAAAGCTAAATTCTTTACATGCACATTAATTTTTCTGCAAGAAAGTCTGGTGAATAAAAATACAAAACTAGGGATGTGGTTTATTTAAATTATTGGCTAGCTGGTGAATTACCATTTAAACAGGTGATAAGTAGGAATAATTTGCACCCCATTCTCCAGTATTTAGAACTGTCCCAAGCAAAGTTTTTACTATATCCCACTTAACAATTGTAGACAAATTGGTTGCTCAGCAAATTCATATTTAAGTAGAAAGTGTGAACACAGCTGCAGAATGCCTGTAGTTCCAACTGCTTTACTTACTTTGTTATCCTATTTGAAAGATAATATAGATATGAGATGTCCTCAGCTATGGTATTAAGATCCCACAAAACAACTATTGAAAGGTTGACAAGCTTGTAGATCCATTTAAATTTTGAAATCAAAAAGGATTATGCCTCTTCTAGATATTTGCCTGTTCAGTATGTAGAAGTGCACAATATTAAATGGGCAGTTTGGCAGATTTACCTTCAATTCATTTGGATTTGGCTGAATCAATATTGTAAGAGCATGCCATTAGCAAAACAGGCATCAGCCTGTCTTGGCAATATGCTGTTCTATGTAACACATTGTGGATTTGTTGAACAACATTACTTAAAAGATCAGTTTTCTCAGACTTGACCATAAAATTCAAAGTGTCCTTATCGAGTCCACCCTACGACCTAACACCACCATGTCAACTAGACCACAGCACTAAGTACCACATCCCCTCTTTCCTTAAACACCTCCAGGGACGGTGAATCCACCACCTCCCTGAGCAGTGCATTCCAATGTCTTATCATCCTTTCTGTAAATAAATTCTTCCTGATGTCCAATCTAAACTTCTCCTGATGCAACTTAAGACTATTTCCTCTCTTCCTGTCACTTGTTACGTGGGAGAAGAGGCAGACCCACACCTGGCTACAACCTCGGGTCAGATACTTGAAGAGTGCAGTAAGTTCACCCTTGAGCCTCCTCTTCTCCACATTAAACAACCCCAGTTCCCTCAGCTGCTCCTCACAGGACTTGTGTTACAGACCTTTCACTAGCTTCATTGTCCTTTTTTGGACATGCTTCAGCACCTTCATGTCCTTCTTGAAGTGAAGTGCCCAGAACTGGACAAGTATTCTAGGTGTGGCCTCAGCAGTGCCAAGTGGGGGGGGCGATCACTGTCCTAGTCCTGTTGGCCACACTATACAACCTCGGATACTTGAAGAGTGCAGTAAGTTCACCCTTGAGCCTCCTCTTCTCCACATTAAACAACCCCAGTTCCCTCAGCTGCTCCTCACAGGACTTGTGTTACAGACCTTTCACTAGCTTCATTGTCCTTTTTTGGACATGCTTCAGCACCTTCATGTCCTTCTTGAAGTGAAGTGCCCAGAACTGGACAAGTATTCTAGGTGTGGCCTCAGCAGTGCCAAGTGGGGGGGCGATCACTGTCCTAGTCCTGTTGCATTAAACAACCCCAGTTCCCTCAGCTGCTCCTCACAGGACTTGTGTTACAGACCTTTCACTAGCTTCATTGTCCTTTTTTGGACATGCTTCAGCACCTTCATGTCCTTCTTGAAGTGAAGTGCCCAGAACTGGACAAGTATTCTAGGTGTGGCCTCAGCAGTGCCAAGTGGGGGGGCGATCACTGTCCTAGTCCTGTTGGCCACACTATTTCTCATACAAACCAGGATGCCATTGGCCTTCTTGGTCACTTGGGTACACTGCTGGCTCATGTTCAGTTAGCTGTCAACCAGCACACCCAGGTCCTTCTGTACTGGTCCACTTTCCAACTACTCTTCCCCCTGCCTATAGTGCTGCATGAGTTTATTGTGGCCAAAGTGTAGAACCTAGCACTTGGTCTTCTTGAACCTCTTGCCATTGGTCTCAGCCCATCTATCTAGCTTGTCCAGATCCCTCTGCAGAGCGTTCCTACCTTTCAGCAGATTGACACTCCCACATAACTTGGTGCCATCTACAAATGATAGACTCGATCCCCTCATCCAGATAATCAATAAAGACATTAATCAGGACCAAGCCCAATAGTGATCTCTGGGGGACACCACTAATGACCAGATGCTAACTGGATGTGGCACCATTCATCACCACTCTTTGGCCCAAACATCCAGCAAGTTTTTAAACCAGTGAAGAATGCCCCTGTCTAAGCCATGGGCTGCCAGCTTTTCCAAGGAGTATACTGTGGGAGACAGTGTCAAAGGCTTTGCTGAAGTCCAGTTAGATTACATCCACAGTCTTTCCCTCATCCCCCAGATGGGTCACCTTGTCATAAAAGGAGATCAGGTTGGTGAGACAGGACCTGCCCTTCCAAAACCTATTCTGTCTGGGCCTGATCCCTTTGTTGCCCTGTGTGTGCTGAGTGATTGCTCTCAAGATGATCTGTTCCATAACCTTGCCAGGCATCGAGGTCAGGATGGGCAGACAGGGAAGATAATATTGGGAATATGTCTCTTGGCGTTTTCTCAGTTTGAATCAATCTCAAGTTCTTTTGCTGTTCTGAATTGTGCAGGAAGATGTTCCTGTCACAGACCTGTTTTAGGGCAGGTATTGCAAATATTGAAGAATGCAGTTCTGTCTTAGAGAGCAAGGACAGAGGGACTGCTCTCCTAACGTGAGTGACCAGGGAACAAGAATTATGGTGTGCACCTTTGAAGATAAGAATTACGTAATCTGGACATTGTGCATCAGATGTATTTGAATTAACTCTCTGATCTTTTTATTCTGACCATGCCCATGATGTTTTTTTATCTGTAAATAGATCTGTCAAATAAAAAGAAAGACCATGTATTTTGTGTCTAGATTGATATATAAATAAATATTGCTCAGGAAAAATGTTTGAGAAATCTTGCTCTTAAGAGTTGTTGCCCAGCCATTGGATTTTAAAACAAAAGCAAAACCAACCAACCAACCACCCAAACTTCCTCAGGGCAATGGAAAATATTCCCAAATTCTAAATATGAAGTTCTGAAATTACACACAGAAGCAAACGATACTACTTCTTCCTATATGTCTTATGACTCTAAACAGTAAACTCTACCAGGAAATAGAGATACATAACTTCCTAGCATAAAACCAAAGAACAGCATGTGAACTCAAGATTCAGAAACAGTGTGAATAAACTGACTTTTTAGGCTATTTCTGAGTTCAAAATTTTTGGCTATTGTTGTGGATTCTGCTAATGAAAAAGATCACTTGAAACAGCTGTTATCATCGGCATCATATTAAGTGTAAATATCAAAGTTAAACTGAGGGGTAATAGCCTTGTCAACATTATTTGCTGCTACTGTATAATATTATGGCAATATTTCTAAAACTTAAAAATATTTTTTTCTTGAAGACATCACAATTTAAATGTAAAGGAGAAACCTATTTCCTTGAAATGCTTCTGGTTTACTTTACCTTGAATACTGGTCAAACAAGTTCTACTCTGAAAATCAAGAACTTGTTCTGTACCAATCAGTGATCTGACCATCTAATTTCTGAGGATTAAAGCATGATTAAATTGTGAATTTGGCAACAGAGGAAATACATGGATACATTTTCCTTCCATTCCTAGCTAATATTCTCTCACATCAGTGAATATTTAGGCTTCTGTCAGAGGAAAGAGGAGGAGTAGATCTAGTCTATTTAGTATAGCAGGAGTATGAAATAGCTTTATGAATTTTCCCAGTGAAACCCATACCAATTTGGAATATTAGTGTATTTTGACACAGGTGTTTTACAAGCTCTCTTGTTTATTTTTAAGCCTCCATTGACTGCAGTATCTAACTGGAAGTTTGAAAATAATCATTCTCCCAATAACCTTTTTGCCTTTTTTTACTTATGAAATATTAGACTCCCCCCAAACCTTGTGTTTTGAGCAAGCTGACATTAGAACTGATGTTTTTGAATTAAAAAATAAAATCAAGCCAGGTATAGCACCTATCTTGTCAAATATCTTAGCACATGGAGATCAAACATAGCAGACTAGCTATGGGAATAGCATTTGTTAATTAACTGCTGCTGCAAAGGCAACATGAGGAGCACCAAGTATTGTGTATTTTATTAGTGTTTGGAAAACTTATGGCTTTGTTTGTCTGTTATTTTGAAGAAAATTATTGGAGATGGAATGGCAGATGAAAAAATATATTTAGAATTTGGCAGACTTTCACTATAAAAAAGAACAACTTTAATTTACAGTGCCATCCATCATTTTAAAACATTGTAACACTTGTAAAGTGATACACAAAAAGGTTTTGTCTTACTCCAGAAACACATTTGATTTTATCATTTAGTGTGTGCATTAATTTTTTCAGATTCATACCCACTTTATATATATATTTATTTCTAACAGTTGTAAGAATCTATATATTAATGTGTTACACTCAAATCTCCTCATTTTCCATGTTTTGATTTACAGATCTATGCTTAAAATGCATTTTTTTTATCTCCAGGAATATTTCTCAGAAAAAGCATGTACCTATATCCTGTCTAATCTGACTTTGTTTTCAATAGGTCTTACTATAAATATCCAATGAAATTCTTTTAAGAATAGAGACTGGAGTCGGGAATTTTAGACCTCTACCATGTGCATAATTCTGTATTTCAGCTTACATATATATAATCGGTACTGGGTAAACCTGCTGGACCTCATACTTACAAACATAGAAGAATCGGTTAGGAATGAGAAGATCAGATGGTGGAGTTCTGGATGCAGAGAGAAAGGAACAAGGTAAAAAAAGGATCACAACCCAGGACTCAGAAACAGAATATTTAGAGCTTGAAGGGACCCATGAGGATCATCGAATCCAACTCTTGGCCATGCACAGGACATCCCCAAGAATCACACCATGTGCTTGAGAGCACTGTCTAAACACTTCTTGAACTCTGTCAGGCTTGGTGCAGATTCCAGGTGACTTTGGCCTGTTCTGGGACCTGCTTGGGAAAATCTCATGGGATACTGTCCTGGAAAGGAGTCTAGGAGAGCTGGCTGAAAAGGTATCACTTTTCCAGGCTCAAGAATGGCTTATCCTGATGAACAGGAAATCAAGCAACAGTGGAAGGAGGTCTGCATGGGTGAACAATACTCCTGAGTATAATCAAACATGGAAAGAGCGTACAAGACGTGGAATAAGAGACAGGTGAACCAGAAGCAATGTAGAAACACTATCCAAGCATCCAGCGATAGGCTTAAGAAAGCCTACCTGGAATTGAAATGAAATGAAACTGTTTGGGCTTCTGTAGGTATATCAGAAACAGAAGAAAGACTAAGAAAAATGTGGACTTACTGTTGGATGGGTCAGGATGCTTTTAAAGGATAAGGAAAAGGTCAAGGTGTTCTTGAAATTTACTAGTAAGAACTTCCTTCAGAAGTTCAATCCTCCTGAGACCAGTGGGAAAGTCTGGAGTATTGAAGACTCACTCCTAGTAGGGAAGTATCATGTAAGAGAACACTTAAACTACTGGGAACCACAAGTCAATGACACATAATGGTGTGCTGCAACCAGTGCTGAGAGGGCTGGCTGATGTCACTGTAAAGCCAATTTTGACCAGATTTGAAATGCTGTGGCAATTGGAGGATGTTCCCAGAGACTGGGAGAAAGAAAATGTCATTCCTGTCTTTAAGAAGGACAAAATGGAGAATCCAGGAAAGTATTCGGTGGTCAGCCTCGACTCAGTTCATTGGTGGTGTTAGATGCTTGACCAACATAATAGGTTGCTATAATGATATTACTGGCTCAGTGGACAAATGGAAGATATCTCAACTTTAGCAAGGCTTTCCACAGTCACCTACAACAAGAGACAATAGTCAAAAATGGAAATAGTCAATAAACAACAGTCAAACACAGGAAATACCATTTAAACATAAGAAAAATCACATTTACTGGAAGGTTGATCACACACAGGAGCAGGTTGCCAAGAGAGGTTGTGGACTCTCCATATTTTGAAATATTTAAAACCCAACTGGATACGAACCTAAGGAATGTGCTCTAATCAATTCTGCTTTGAGGAAGGAGGTTGTAGTAGACAATCTCATGAGGTCTCTTCTAAACTCAACTGTTCTGTGACTTTTTGATTCTGTGAATTGGTACAAAATCTGGATGTGACACCATATGTCTCATTAAATGCATAGTATATGTTATACCTGTATTATGGTGGACACTATGTTGTCCTAACAACTACAAGGGTTAAAAGGCCACCGAGGCGAATGATACAAAAAGTTATGGTATTTAAAAAGACATTTAGCTCTGTCAAAACAACCCCCAACTGAGCTTTGCCAAATAAAAAAAAACCCAAACATTTTGCTTATACTCTGAAAATAATTTTGAACCAATTCCAGGAAAAAAAAAAGCATTATTTAAAATTGCAAATTCTACTTCTACTTGAAAAATAAAACTTAAAAACTGAGACTTCACTTTTCAGATATAGAAGAAACTAATCAGAAAGTGAGAAAGTTAAGGAAAAAAACCCACCAAGAAAACTGAGTGTGAGAAACCAGTATTAAGAGCAAAAAAGGTATATAGAATGTACAAGTCTGTTAATCAACTTTTAATTTAGGAATATAGTTTCAGATGGCTGAAATATTTCTCTTATATTAAACATTTGCCCAAAAGAATAAAGAAAAACATTTACAGATCAGACACAAAAATCAATTAAGATGCTCTGAAAAAATATTATCTATCCTAAAGTTACATTATTTATCTTGGTATTACATTATTAGGACAGACCCACCACTTCTTATACTGAAATTTTCATGTAATTAAAAGAAAATAAGGAAAAGATTGTTTGAAATAAATATCTTGCTTCACAGAAATCAGTTTTCACTCTGGCTTTCATGTTGTCAGGAAAATTAAACATTGTTTTCTTCTTGTGTACCTGAAAAAAATTCTCTAGCTTTTTACTTTAGTCAGAAAAAAAATAAAATTTTTCACCCCTAGCTCACTAAAGCCTATACAGAATATTTGTGGCCATCAAGAGTCTTGGAATGATATCGCTTGCTGCCCCACGTTACAAGATGTCACTGGGCATAAACAGGGTCAGTAGGGTCATTGAGAATTTGTAATTGCATTTGCAACCTCTGCAGGTAGTAGAGATTGTGAATATCAACCTTGTGCCCCAAGACGCCAACTGAATGAGGAGCATTACAGTAATGAGGTATAAATTCAGGCTATTTCTAACAACTTCCGTTTTCTGAACTATGGCATTTCAGCAAGATATTAAGTCCAATATTCTGGGTGAATTCCATATCTTTTGTTTCTTTAATGTATTAAACAAACCCCCTGGCTTTAGATAATAAATTTCTACTCACTTCATGTCTTCAGTCATTGAAAAATACTTTTCAGAAGCACTAGGTGATAAACCCCACTGTATTTAATGGTGTAACGATGCTTCATAGCATAATATTATTTTACATCCAAGGAAAATAAATCTTTGCCATTCACTATTGAGAAGGAAGGGATTTCAAATATATATCGCCATAATTTCTCATTATACTATAAAAAAGGCAGTGTAAAGGAATTAGAAGCCATTGTGATATACTAGTGACTATTGAAAATAACTAATGTGGAAGTTACATGGAAAGTTGTTGAATTTGATACTGGCCATGGAGTTCTCCAGTATTTTACAGCAACATAGAGACTACATTTATGCTAGACATTTCATTCCCTCCCATTGCACCAGCCAGTTAAAACAGTGATGGTCTTTCTTCCCCTACCTTTATCTTCAACTGTATCATAGCAAATTTTCTGACAAGCAGCAACAAAATCAGAAGTCATCATCCCCATTTGTATGTACGTTCCTTATACCCCATCAGTAATGCAATAATTTTTAAACATCAGATTAACTCAACATGATCTGGAAAGGACAGGAAACAGTGTGGTAGGCCAGCAACTTAAAAGCAAAAGCTCTAAGATGTTTCCTTTATGTACATACTCAAGACTTGTATAAACGCGTTTGCAGAGAAGTCAAAACCATTAGCAAAATATTTTATGTCTTAGGATAGCATTTTTTATTATATCCAAATGCTTCTGTAGTGGGTTTGTGTTGCCTTTTTTTTGGCAGTGGCAGAGGCTACAGGAGTGACTTCTGTAGGAAGCTGGTAGAAACTTCCTGGCAGAGCCAATGCCAGTGGCTCCAGGACAGACCCACCACTGTGGCAAGGCCGAGCCAATCAGTGGTGCTAGTAATGCCTCTGTGAGAACACAGTTAAGAAGGAAACAAAGTTATTCCACAGAAGTAATTGCAATCAAAGAAGAAGAGTGAGAATATGTGAGAGGAGCAACTATGCAGACACCACGGTCAGTGGTGAATTAGGGGGAGGAGATACTCCAGGCCCTGGAGCTGAGAATCCCCTGCAGTCTGTGGTAAAGACCATGGTGAAGCAGCTGTCCTCCTGCACCCATGAAGGGGATCCACGCCAGAGCAGGTGGATTCCTGAAAGGAGGCTGTGACCCTGTGGGAAGACTGTGCTGGAGCAGGCTCCTGGCAGGGACCCCCAGACCTGTGGAGAGTGGGGTCTCATGCCACAGCAGGTTTCCTGGTAGGACTTGTGATCATGTGGGGGACTCCTGCTGGAGCAGGCTGTTCCTGAGGGACTGAATTGCACCCTGTGGAAAGTGATCCATGCTGCAGAAGTTCGTGGAGAGCTGTAGCTCGTGGGAAGGACTCATGTTAGAGAAGTTTGTGGAGTGCTGTCTCCCACGGGTGAGACCCCACACTAGAGCAGGGAAAGAACTCTTCTCTGCGAGCAGCAGCAGAAACAATGTGTGATGAACTGACCATAACCCTCACTCCCTATCTCCCTATGCTGCAGAGTTGGGAAGGAGGGAGGAGTGAGGGAGCATGTTTTCAAGGTCTGTTTTTATTCTCATTATCCTGCTCTGATCTTGTTAGTAATAAAATCACTTAATTTCCCCAAATGGAGTCTGTTTTGCTTGTGATGGTTTTTGGTGAGTGATTTCATCTTGTCCTTATCTCAACTCATGAACCTTTTGTTATATTTTCTCTCCCCTTGTGGAGAGGAGTGAGAGAGCAGCTTTCATGGGTGCCTGGCATCTAGCCCGGGTCAACCCACTACAGCTTCCTACTAAAATTAGACAGCTGTAAATGAAGATTCTGTAAAAAAAGAAAAGTAAAGTTCAAAGTCAAGCAAGAGTCTTACAGAGCTTTAAAAATATTTGGAGGTAACTGTGCTCTGAAAAATCAAAATTCAATTTTCAATTGACTCCAAAGTTTTTGTCTGTTTAACATTATGGTTCCTCAAACACATAATTCTATAGGGATGTCAGATTTTCTAAGACACAGAGGATATTGTGGCTTGAGACATGTAGATGTGCTGTGAAATTCCAGGAAACAATTGTCTCCCTCCTGGATTAGTATAAAAGGCATTTTTAAGGCTTATCTTGCATACCTGTACTTCCAAAGTTATGTCATTGTCTAATTTAAGGGAAGGCCAAAAAGAAAACACACTTTCTTGTGTTCTCTTAATTCTTTCATGATTCTTTAACCTGATCTTCAGGGCACTCAACTAGCCAGAGCAAGTTCTTGGTCCTTTTTTCATCTTCAGGACTCTCAGCATCTACTGTAATGGATTCCGACTCCATTGTAAAACATAAAAAAAACTATGCTTCAGAGATGGTTATGAATCATTTTGCATGATGCTTTATATTGAAAAATAAGTTACATCCTAAATTTTCTTTTCAAAAACTGTGCAACAGGTCAGAAAACTCTGGCAAAACCAAGACAGTGGAGATACAGATCTGTGCTGCAGATGATGGTGGCAAATGATGCTGATAAAGACTCATGAATTACAGTATTTTGAGAAATGTCAGAGAATCAACATTCTACTCTGAATTTCAAAAGAAAAGCTTACTTTTTAAATTCACACAAACTAAAGAGACTTTCATTATGTACATATCAGACTTCTTTAAAACCATTTTATAGACAGCATTCTTTTCTACAGTTAAATTCTTGTAACCAGAGTAAAGAAACATCCCCTCATCATAATTAGCTGAGTTTCAAGTGTATTTGGACTGTGATACATTAAAGGATATTACAGTCTTGAGTGAAGGGAAGGAAGGAATAGAAAGGAAGCAATAAATGAGGCAAAACCCAACTAACCTGATCAAAGTAACATTTAATTAGAATTTGAGAAAAATAGATCTTATACCTTTTGAGTCCTGAAGTCAAAAATGCAATACCTGTTACTGTGTTAAAATGCAGTTCTTTTTCTTCCAGAATTTCAGTGTAAAGCTGGGAGTAGTAAAAACTGCTTCTCTTTTTAAAAAATAGTATATTGGTAAACAACAGTGATTTATTTAATGCTCAGAAGTAATTGGTTGTCTGAATAATGACTAAAGCCTAGACCACTATGCTACATTACTCTTATGTATCACAGCAGTTTGCTCTTATTAGTGTATGAATGAATACATTCAGCAACTTTCACTGATTTCAGCAG
>NW_008670786.1:21647-32318 GCF_000695815.1 Acanthisitta chloris
TCTAAATGCAAGTGAACTTATTTTGGCATACAAATCTAAATGTAAGAATTTAGTCTTAAGCATTTTTTTTTTCCCTTCATGAATTCTGCATAATCCAAATCTCATTGTTCAATTACCACAGTGCACAAATCAGCATATTTCCCCCTTCCAGTACTGCTTCCATAATAAACTGCCATGTACTTTTAACTAGAAAGACTTTGCCTTTGTTAACACGGAACTTACATGCTTTGTGATAGCATGAATTTTACAAATAAGTACAACCAGATTTTAATTGCATTTCTGAGAGGTGTGTTTCAAAAAAGTCATAATTCATACATGTGTAAAAAAATGTCAAAGTCAAAATCCCATAACTAAAGGGTCAGACAGGATGACTTTTACAGAGCAGTTTAACCTATCAAATTTAGCCACAGTGTGATCCTGTAACAGGGAAATTATATTATTACGCTTTGAAAATATTTTTAAATCCCTAATGCAAAACCCGATTATAACATGCAACAAAATCACACACACACAAAGAAGAAAGCAATTTTGGCCAATATATTAAATACTCATCAACCAAAGAATGAAATAAGGACGTGCAGTCTTGTAGTCCCATTAATACAGTTCTCTGACAACTGGTTGCAGGCTTTGCATAATGCTGACCACAGGAACTTGTCAGGCTTTGCCTGGACTTGTCCTGGCCTGCCTAGACCCTTGTTTGGGCTTGTTAAGCTGTGACCAAAATTATCATTCACCAAGGGGCTGTTACCTACTTTGATTTTTTGCTGCACTTTGCACAATTATGATGTGTGATGCCTAGTGTTATCAACATGTTGTAACTAACAGAGAGTGCTACTAAGAATTTGTTCTGTGCAGACTTGCCTGTGTCCCTTCATGAAAATGCTGGCTTGAGGAGTACAGAAGCAGGATGACAGCAGAAACCTTAAACACACAGGCTAAAATCAGAAGGTTACAAACAACTCAGCCACAGTCCATGACTGGCTATAAGGAAATGAGAGAGAGGAAGAAGAGTTTCAAGGGTAACACATAGAACAAAGTGCACAAACCCAAGTATGTAAAGCAGAGCACATATATACAGTGAGTAAGAGCACGCTAACAAAAACATAATGCTTTCAAGGGGACCCTGGAGAGGGCAAGAAAGCATATTCATAAACATTATAACTCCAATGGGGAAGAAACCTCCCCACTATGAATATCAGCCTTCTCCTGCAGGACTGAAGCCACCAGCCTCAGGAGCCAGGGTGTCCCTGGGTGAGTGAACACAGCACCAGGGAAAAAGATAGATACTTGAAAGGGCTTGTTTATTAGTCTTAAGCAAAACTAACTCCAACTAAAAGCATTCATATCATCATAAATGAACTAATAATAAGTCTTTGAACAAATTTTTAAGACCTGAACAGATAATAAATTCTCTGTTTTGCATAGAGGGTGTGCTCATTTGGCCTCACACAAACTGCAGCAGGTTAAGTTCAGGAGTCTGATGGAGAACCCACACAACCAAATCTTGGGAAACAATCAAGTAGTTGTGCTGTTGTCAGAAACAAATTTTATAAGAAAAGAAATATCAGCTTGTAGAAAAGCCTGACTAGATAAGTGAAGGAAGAACTGTCCTAACTGTGTAGATGTGTTAGCTCTGAGAGTCTCATGCTTTTAGTGGTAAATATCATAATAGGAACATAAATTAAGTGAAATCTGAAAAAAACCCAACTGCATTAAAAAAAGGGTGAAGTATGCCTCTACTATTTACAGACTGCTGAAAGGAAGTGATCTTTAAGCTATGCATGCAATGCATGTGATATATTTGGATTATATTAAAAAAACCCAGAAAATATCCTCATTAAAATACCAAGACTGCAAAAATTGTGATGATATGTACAACATTTTGTATTCGTTACTAAAGGGAAACACCATACAATGCATCAACAGAAAGCAGTTCTAGCAGAAGCAAATTATAATAAAATGTGAAATTTCATAGACATTTTGATGGCCAAATCTCAAACTGCAATATTGATTAAAAGCAATGCACCTGAGATACCAGGAGGTATGAAAGACTACTTCAGAAGCTAGAATGATTGATAGTACCCTTTTTACATGAGTGAGTTACAGAATTAGAATTGGGGGGGTGGGGGTGGCTGGTATGACAAGATGAATATGCTAGACGAAGCCTCATATTTAGGCAATATGTTGAGGATTTAAATCCCACCCTAGGTCTGATATAAGCAAGTCCCTTCAGATGGAAAGATTTAAGTTTTGATTTACTTTTTATTTCCTGTTTAGATACATATTATGGCTACATTTTTTCCTAACTGACACTCCTGATGGCTCACATAGTGTGCTGAGTTGTTCTTACATCATCAGTGAACTAGAGATTCACAATTTCTGAAACAGGTGCACGACTGAAAATAGGACATCTAGATACTAACAACAAGAGAGAGGAAAGCAAAATTTTTTCAGCATTAATTTGTTTTGCTCCATTGAAATATGTGATAGAATGAATAAGAAAGATATCATAAGAATCAAATGTCAAGATCCTATAAAACAAAATAGTTCAGGCATGCGTATTAACCCTCCCCTGGCTGGTTCACCATTTCAAAACTGGTGCTGCAAGCAAGAATTCACTTATGCAAAAAGAAGATAAAGAAATAAACTGGAAAATGTAGAGGTTTTGAAATGCAGCTAACAAAGTTCCAGGTCCTTCATTACCTGTTGTCCTAGGTTACAATGTAGGGTGTAACCAATAGTATGCATTCTATTAACAACTTCACAAGCTGTTAAAGCAGGTGGGACAGTGCTCCTTATCTCCTACTCATCCCTGATGGCTCCCTCAGGGGGCTATCTCTGTTTAATGGGCCGTCAAAGACCCACCTCATGACCCATAGAATTACATTGTCCCATTGTGAGATGCTTCATCCCGGGGGGGAGAGGCAACTCATTCCAATCTGGGGTTTGGACCAGCACAGGGAGCCCTTACCTACTGGATTCCCAGAGGACAAGAGCTACCACTGGACCTTCAGGTGAAGACCAGCTCTACAGGATCACTGCTCCAACAGAACCATCACTCCAGGAGGAATGCAGGCACCATTTAATCGGAACTGCTACTAACACCCTGACTGACAGGGTGTCAGGTTACTTTCTGACTCTGTCAGTGGTTTCTTTGTGTACTGTTGCATTTGTTGTTTTGTTTTTCCTGTTAAATTGTATTTCTGACTTGGAGTCTCTCACTGGTTTGCTTTCAAACCAGCGCACCTGTGTTATTAATCAGTGTCTAGTTACATACAATGCTACTTTGGCAACAACAATTCTGATCTCCAATTCTGAGAGTGACAGAAGTAAATATTGTTAGTTGGGTCTATTATTCTATCTGCTTAAATCACTTTGACTGGATCACAACACTTGGAAACATTTATATAAATACTTTTATTTTTCAAGGTAAAATTATGTAATACCTTTAAATGAGTCCACAGTTAAATTGTTAAATTGTGTGCCATAAAATAAGCATAGCTTATCATTTACTTTTGATATATTATTGTGTTCTTAGGTTACTGATAGCTACAATCTACAAATTGTATAACAATTTGAAACATATGACAGTAACTTTCACAAGTCTTTTGTGCTAGCAATTACTATATGGCTTCTTAAAAATGGTGTATGAGAAGGTTGAACTGTAAAATAACAGCAAGCTTCAAGATATGCCTGTAGCTGAGAATAGCAGGGCATTTCAAAGAGAAACCCTTGCTTCACAAGATAAAGAAGAGCCAAGGGGGGGATTCTGTAAGGAAAAATAAATTTGAAATCTTGTACCTCAAGTTGTGGAGGAAAGAAGATGTGGGAAGGGGTTAGAAAAGAGAGCAGTTAAGGGAGAGGCTAGAGATTTCTGTCCCCTACTGAGTTTCCTGCTTCAGTAGAACTCAATAGGAGTCATGGAATCATTTAGATTGGAAAAGACCAGATCAAGTTCAAACCTAGCACTGCCAAGCCCATCACTAAACCATGTCCCTAAGTGTCATGCCTGCAGGTGTTTAAATTATCTCCAGGGATGGTGACTCAACCACTTTTCTGGGCAGTTTGATCCAGAGCTTGACGACCCTTTTTCTTGCAGAAAGGACAGAAGGGCTGGAGGATATATGCACAGTTTTTCCCTGGAATATGCAGCAGATCCCAAACCAGTTTACTCCATAATGCTTGATGGAATTCAGGCACATGACAAGATTCATGTGTAATGGAGCACACATCCTGAATCCCAAAGATAGGAGGGATGGTGGTAATAAATATATATATATGTAGAGAGATGAAATAACCAAAATCCCAAGTAGAGAAGATCAGTAATGTACAGTTGCTTACTGACAGAGACTGCTACTTGTTTTCTTCCAATGCATTGTAGAAATTTAAATTTTAATCTGTCAACAGGCATGCCAAATGCCAACATGAAAAGGCAGAATAGACTTCTGTCTTTTCTTGCTGTTGGGCAAGTGAGGTTAGCAGGAGAATTTCTATTGTTAATTCTGTTCCTTAGTAGGGGATTTATGTAAATCCAGCTGATGAGACTAAGTTGCCAGAAGCAGCTGTTTATATTTTTAAAAAATCCAAAGCCTCTCAAATAGGAAAAGGAGCAGAAGATTTGGGGTTTATTCTTGTTTTATAAAATTTCGAAAGAAGAAGGAACTTTCATACTAAGAAGCCTTATTTCATAGGTAAGAAATGAGAAAACATTTACAAATTTTTATACAGTTCTTAGTGTTAGCATGATGCTAGACTCTGCAAAGTTCAGAAAAGAATAGCAAACAAAACCTGAATATTTCTTCTCTCTGAATAAGTCAAGATAAAAAAATTTAACTGTACATATTTTGGACTGATGACACTGAATCAAGCAGTGTCTGCATGTAAGGACATCAGAAATAGAAAGTAGTTGATTTTCTGTAAATGTAACTTTTCTAAACAGGATTGAGTGTCCTAAGACAGGGTAAAGGAATTTCTACACCACTTATCTAATCTAATCAGTGAATATTTATGTAATTTAGTACATATTTCATGTAAAATGCATATTGAATCCATACATATGGCAATAGACCTGAATTATAATTCGATTCTCCAAATCTAACCACTGAACTCAAACCAGTTGTTTCTCTTTGGTTTACTGTGTCTGGAATTCCAATTCAACAGGAAAGAAACAAATTACTGTTGCATAACTCTCTAGTAATGAGTATGGGTCTCACTAGCTGGAAGGTAAGAATTTATATTTTTGTGGACACTTGATTCTGATAACATTATTGGCAATATATCCTATTCTGCTCATAAAGGAATACATAAAAGAAGATCTTCTCTAGTAATATTTTGAAAATATGAGATCTACTAATGCAACTTCCCAAGGTCCTGATACAGTCAGTTATAGGACTCTGGAGTATAGTAAGTAGGATGCATATTAATTTTGCCCTTCAGGGAAGAATCGCCTGTAATGTTTTTTAAAAGGTAACCTCAGTTTTATAACCTAGAAAAGAGACAAGATAAAGGTTTAGTCAACTGAATCACTTAGTAGCATTAATCCTAAACCCCGAGAGGATTAGAAATCCTGTCACTTCACTATCATTTTCACCATACCCCAGGATTTCCTAATGACTAACTATATGTAAACCTCTGCTCCATGCATTCTTGTCTGTGGATTTCAGTCAGAGGCACTTAACTCTTTTTGTGCATTATATAAGGTTCTGAATATTAGGTCTTGCAATGCCTAAATGTGTTTATGGATCTTGCCTGAAGTAATTTTGTCTGCTAGACAAGAACATCACCAAAGATGCATTGATTTTACTTGAAACTAGGCTCTCAAGTCACTTCAGTCTTTCGAAAACCACTACATAAGTCTTTCAAGGGATTATCTGGCAAACCACAGATCATCTATCTCTTTTTCATCACAGCTATTTCTGTCTTGAAGAAAGATAATTAGTCACATAACTGAAAATGGCAGTGGTGGGAACTGTATTTTTCTCCTATTAGAAACTTACCTTGCTTGGCAAATGAGGTTTTAAACATAATGGATGATGCATGCTTGAATTTATCATTTTTCCTTATGCATAGGCAGTAAATAACAAGTAACTGAAATGGTCTGTACACAATATATGTGCCTGTAAGGAGAAAAACCTTCGGCAATAAGCCATGCTCTCAAGGCACTTCCATCACATTTTACCAGGAACAGCAATATTCAGAGTGTTTGAGATAGAGAAGTTTGGCCCAAAACACACTTGATTGCTCAATTGTGTTACAAAAAATAGGACCAAAAAAGGTACCTATTTTTATTTTTCATTTTTTTAACTAAAAATCAGAAAAAATATCCACAAGCGGGTTTTTTTTTTTTTTTTTTTTTGGTGTGTTTGTTTTTGTTGTTGTTTTAGATTTTGGGTTGTTTTTTTTTTTGGAGAGGTAAAAAAATCCTCTTTTAAACTGTTTTATATGTGGAAATGGCCACAAACTGTCTCCCGATAATAATGGAATTCAAAATGAGAGAGAGCAGACTTATTTGGAAATAATTGCTCTCAGATTTAAAATAACATCACTGAAATAATTCACTACAATGAAATCCGTTATTTTTTCATTAAAATCTCTCTAAAGCTTTACATTCCCCAGATTTACAGAACTAAGGGGAAAAAACACATTGCTTTAACCACCTTTACAAGTTACAGTGTGCCCATGCATTCCATGCACTCACGAGATAATATCTGAAAGACAGAATAAAGTGATACTTGCCCTTTCCTGTCCCTGTCTTTTGTTTGTAGCACTGCTGTCAATACTAGTCTTGCCAAAGAAAGAGTGCAAGATTATGTTTAACTCTCTTTTAAACCTCTCATGTCAGTCTTGAAAGGCTCTATTCCTTTTATATCTTGTCCTAATTTCCTATCATGTACGTGTTGTATACACATGTCTATTGTATTTGTGTGGGGAAATACATCTATATGTGTCAAAACTTAACTGGATGGAATAAACTACTTTTGATCTGAAGACTTCATAGAAACAATATTCTTTTAAAGTATACCCTAAAATAAACCTCATACTTGAGAATTAATATTTTGTACAAATTACAGTCATGCCTTAGATATACAGAGCAGCAAGAATTGATGGCCATTTTTCTATCCCAATTAGAATAATTTATAATATACAGTACATCCTGTCAGGTACAATGTGCTGACATCTTTACATGAAAGGACAAAAAGAGTAGTACATAACAATAAACTCCCAGGACAGCATCAATTAACATTGCTAGACTAAGCAGTTCTTCTTACTTATCTTACTAGAGCGGCTTATTTAATAAACAAAACAAGACTTCTCAAGAGGATTGTAATGTCATTAGTTTTATTCTTCCCTTCACCTCCTATGCTGAATAGGGCTTTTTTTTCTTCATAGTTAGATGTACCTGTCAGAAATGTGACATGTATTTTCTCATCCTGATACTTTATGTCCTTCAATGATGACTCTCCTGGGCACCCTCAGTGGCATTCAAATAGGACTTTGGAATATGGCACCCTCTCTTTTCCCTTCTTTGTGTCTTTTTTTTTCTTTTATACATTTTTTCTTTTTTTTTTTTTTTTTTACTGTTACATATTTTTCACTTGTAAGATTCTTTCTTTTCCTTACTTGTACTAAAATGTTTTCACATAGCCAATATTATTTAAATCTTGGCATGATCAAAGTCTATCTGAGGCACTTGGAAAAGTAATATATTACCTAATCAATTATATTTCTATGTAAAGACAAGACCTGAAAAGAAAAAGTGAAAAATGGAACAAACTTGGCAACATATCTGAACACACAAAAAGTATCATCTGATTTATAATATTATGATTTGCTTCATAATTTCCAAAGTGTAATAAACTACTGAAAATTTGGAGGTTTTTGATGCATCTGAACATTGCAGGTACATTGAAAGAATACAAATTGAGGACTAGGCAGCACACTGAGATATAATGAGAGCGGATTCCTATGTCTCACAAGGTTCTGGGATTTCAGTCAAGAAGAAAAAATCAATTTCTAAAAGATTTTTTAAAAGAAAGTCTGAAAAAAATATGAAAAATTAATAAGAGTGCCAAAGCCAGAATAGTGAAAGGCTGAATATTTCAGACATTGTTCTGGGACACAAGACTAGGCTTGAAGTCCTTGGACTGTCAGACCTCTTAGTGGGAATACAGCTTGTTCTTACAGGAGTCTCTGCCTTTTTCTCTCGGATTAGATACTCCACCCTGACCACTAGGATTTTCTCTCAAGAAAATCTCCGCCTACACGTTTTTGCTCCATAAAAAGTCCAGTACTCAGATGACATCTGGCAGAAACCCCCAAAGCCTGAGGAACTTTCTCAGAACTCTCTCCTTTTCTCCATTGAAATATGTAATTCATAAACTATGTTTTGTGAGGCTGAAGTTACTATGGGACTTGGGTTTTTTGTAAGACAATATAGAAAAGTATGGCTAAATATTAATGGATATAGAATCTCCCATCCTTGTCAGTCTATGCATTAAAGCATATGCATAAATGACATGTGACAAGCTCTTAAAGTACCCAGTGTTTTAAAATAAAGTAGGCAGAGGTATGATGCCTAGGACAAGAAATTACTGCTCTTGCTTCCTCTCTGGTTACTGAATCCAAGTTTAGGGCAAGTCACAATGTCTTTGTCATCCTTTATAAATTGATGACTTATAAAACCCAATTTTAGTGAAACCTGGTCTCCTGTTACCTGTGTCCTTGAGAGACAAGAATATTTTCTGCAAGGGTGGATAGAACAGTTTAAAAACCAACTATTGCTACAGGAGACGTAGCTGAAGAACAATGAAGTACCACAAATAACAATCTGGGCACAATATGACACTGAGTTATTCCCCCCAGCTGAAAGCAAAAAAAGCTATTCTAAAAATAAAAGTTCTCTAAATTATTAAATATTTGAAACTAATATCAAATTTATATTTCTTAGAGGATTGAAAGGATTTGAATCAAGTGAAAATAAAAAAGATGATGTTAGCAAGTTGATATTGAAAAGGGTATCCTAACCAAGTTTAATTTAGTTTAACAGTATTCTTTTAACCTTGCAAAAAGAAATATATGGTAAAAATGTAACAATCTTTTAATACTTTATTTGAACACACGAATCCTTTTTTTCTGCAGTTACCAAATTAATTAACAAGAGTAAGGTGAAAATTTGTCCTTTATATGTACATAGCTTCACAAACAGGAAATCTATGTCGATTAATGCCATCTATAATTCCCTGTTATCAGCCAGATATTCAAAAAGAATTAACATTCTCCATTTACTTTTCTAACTGATAAACCAGAAGAAATCATCATTTGAAGCACAACTTTTAAGGAGGTCCTTACCTTTGAAATTTTTTGCAGTTCCTTTTAGCAATCTGTTGAAATTTACCTGTTCAAAGAAGATAAGGTATTATTAGTGATATCTCAGAATGCACACTGTAAGTAAACCACATTCATTAGTCAGTTAAATATATAGACATTAATCTTAATTATGTTCCCCTCTGTGTATTTCTATGATTCTCATCAAGGAAACTGCAGGGTTCATGAAATGTGATATGCTCCTAGAATTGCAAAAAGATTAAAAGAAATTATGCTCAATGTGATTCAGGTAGCTCCTAAGTGCTGACCTCCCACTTATTTTTGCATTTATGGGCAAAATACCTTTATTAGTCTAAGCATATTTCAGTACTTGTATTATGTGGTAGCTATAGAATTTTCAACAATATCTGGAATCCAAGTAACTATGCCCACAGAGAATTTTGCAGTCCAGTATTTTTTTGCATCTTTTTCCTTTTCTGTTCATCTGCTGTCTCTCGCTCAGCACTTCTGCTTTAAGTTCCAATGAGTCACTCTTTATTTCTCCAACTGAACAATGTCTTGCACAACAGAATTCTCACTCAGAGGTGTCAGGACAGCTCTTTTATGTATCTTTTTATATACATAAAAATAAATATTTTATATGACTTAGCATATGGTAGTGTCATATGAAACACACAAAGACTTCAGAAAAATATTTACTAATAGTTCATATTTGCTATTCATTTTTTGATTTTAAAGAGTTCATTAAATTTTATGCCTCAAATAAGTTAATCTTAACTCACAAACTCTGGAAACAAACAAACAAACAAATCTAATTCCAGAGTTCTATGACTAAAATCAACTTATTCCTCATTCTTTTCATGATCTCAGTAATCACATATTTCTTAGAAATCTTGCCTTGTTACCTGTAAGGTTGCAGCATTTGGAGGCATATCCCTATAGAGTGGAAGTCTCATAAATGCAGCTGTCTGATAACAGCACATCAAATTTACTGTCTCACTTCAGTGCATCTGTTGTTTTTAATTTATTTTCATCACTTTAAAAGTACCAAAAACATAACCGAAACTTTCCTTTTGTCTTCAATGAAAAACATGAAATAATGCCCCCAAGACTGCATATGCATATGGTAGCAATATTCCACTCTGTTACAAAAGCATAATTTTCAGGAGTCTGTTGGTAAAACTAATGCTGGTTTCATTTCCTCTAGTAATGAAGTTTTTAGTGACAGTGTTCCCAGAGTTTCATGGTAGAGAAAAACCACAGTGCTTGAGTGGGAAAGTACAAGGAGAGGTGAGAGAAAAAAAATATTTGTAAACATAAGGGAAGAATAAAGTTTTTCACTCTTTC
>NW_008670786.1:32328-37801 GCF_000695815.1 Acanthisitta chloris
GTAAGAGCCACGATGCCTTCATATAAACACTATAAAAATTGCAGTTAAATATATTTTATGTTTAAAATCTCTTTCAAAAATAAGTTAGTGTTTTTCAATAAAGAAATGATGATGTAGCAAAAAAAGGGGTAGATTTGCAAAACTACTCGGTGTTAGAATGTCAGCCCTGACAATGTGAGATACTGAGAAATAGAGGAAAAAATAAGAAAAGTTCAGTTTCACATAAAACACTATTACTAATTGGAAAGTCATGAAAAGATATGTTGCGAATTCCCACCTCTGTTCAGAAAGCTTGAGAACCATATTTTGGCAGAAGGACTTTCAGCATTACAACCTATTCATTACTTAATATAGCTGTTGTTCCTTAGTTTAGGAGTATTCATGACTTTAAGAATGTCTATAATTTTTTACTGCAGTAACAGAGTTATGTGCTACTGGATACTCCAAAAGAACAAGAAAATATGGAGCTGAATCTTCAAATATGCAATGAAGACAATGGAGACAGTGTTAGAATTTTAGTTTGGGGTGGAAGCATCATTTTGAAGGAGATTTTCACAGCTATCCCAAGCCAATCAAACAGAAGGACATTTCTAAAACATTACAGTGTTCTTTGCCTCTAAACATTTTGATGAGTTTTTGAAGTGTTATTTCAGAATCTGTTAATTGAAATTACTCTTGTCAAATACATTTATTCTGCATATAGTGAAATGCAAAGTCTTCTAAAGTATTTCAGAATGCAGATTTTCTATCATGCCTCACTAAACTTCCAGGAATTCAGGCATCCCTACAGGTGAAAGATAATCTGTTTTGTTTAATGGGAGTTTTTGAACTACAGCTTTAAAAAATATGTAGTTTGGTGGTTTCTTTTTAAACTGTTAATCTTCAGAGTGCATCCCAGGGTGTGGGTAGGTTATAGTGAGACAGCAGAATTTGATTACTGTCAATGCTTTTACATCAACATGTATTTGATTATATGGGCCTTTTCTTTGTGTATGTCACAATTCTAATAGTTTATCAGTAATTCATGGAACCATAGAATGGTTTGGGTTGGGAGGGACCTTAAAGATCATCTAGTTCCAACTCCCCTGCCATAGGCAGGGTCACCTTTCAGTAGGCCGAAGTATCTTAGAACTCCATTCAACCTGGTCTGGAACATCTCCAGGGATAGAGCATCCGCAACTTCTCTGGGCAACCTGTGCCTTAACCATCCTCACAGTAAATAATTTCTTCCTGATACTTAATCTAAACCTACTCTCTTTCAGTTTGAATCCATTTCCCCTTGCCCTGTCACTATACGTAAAATGTCCCTCTCTATCTATCTTTGTTACAGGCTCCCTTCAGGTACTGAATCAATTTTTGCTCATTTTATTGCATTTAAATTCTCTTTAACTTTGAATCTACCAGAATCAATTAGGCAAGTGGCAGCATTTGGCATATGGCAGCATATGTCCAGGGCATAGTCTCAAGTTGCACCAACAGATGTTTAGGTTGGACATTAGGAGGAATTTCTTCACAAAAAGGGTGATTAGACATTGGAACAGGCTGCCCAGGGAGGTGGTGGAGTCACCATCCCTGGAGGTATTTAAGGAAAGACTAGACGTGGCACTTAATGCCATGGTCTAGTTGACATGGTAGTGTTAGGCCATAGGCTGGACTTGATGATCTCAGAGGTCTTTTCCAGCACTAATGATTCTGTCATTCTGTGAATATATCCTGACTTCCATGCCTAACAAATAGCTATTCTTGTATTTACTTTTGCTTGTAATAAAATAAGAAAAATGTAACCATTATCTTCAATTTTATCCTTAGCATCTCAAATAAACCTTTATCATTTTGATCAACATTAGTGCTAGTTCTTTTATACTCATGGTGGAATTTAATAGGAGAATCTAAGTGTCTCAGAATGACTCAATGTCAACCTCTTTCAGCAGCTGCCAACAGAAAGACCATTTTGTGACAGATCAGATACTAAGCACTAGACTGAAAAGTCTGAATATATGTATTTGATTTTATCCCTTATTGTAAATTTTTCTCTGGTTTTGTATAAGCTTTCTAATTTTTCTTCTTAAATTTTCCCAGTTATAAATTAAAAATGCAAGTATTACATAAGATACTGTTCTAAACAATATTATAAACATGATTACCTCTAGGATACCCTTTGAAAATGAACAAGTTAATGAATAGTGATAGGTCATATTATTATGACCTATAATCATAGACATCAGTTTTAGTTTCAGCAGAATATCACTCATGTTCAAAGTCCAGTAAGGTATTAATTTTTGCACTAAAAAAATAGTCTAAAAGTATAACATCTGGAATGATCTTATTACTTCTCTAAAATGAAGTGACAAATAAATACAACAGCAGTTGCAAAAGGAATTTTACAATCATGAAATAATACTTGTGGATATAAATACTATTTTTAATTATTATCTTCCTAAGGGAAAAAAACCCAGAATGCATATGTCTCAGTTAGGAGGCAAGAAGAGGAATTCTTTAGGCTACTCTCCAAAACTATCACCTATCAGGAGATCCCATTGTTCTGCCCTTATACAGTCTTACTAGAGCAGCCAGTCTACACAAAATACTATTTTTATTCTTGGACTACCTCAGTTTCTGCAGACAACTTATTTTAAACCTTTCTTGGGTTTTGTTGAGGGGTTTTTGCTTGGGTTTCTTTTTAAGTTTGTTTGTTTGTGCTTCTTTTTTGTTTGCATTTTTTTGTTTGCTTTTTCAAAAAATGCATTTCCTAAAATGCAGAGAAGAGCTTGTAATTTTCTTTGACTTTCTAAATAATCAGTCTCATCCATTTAGTTAGGAGGAAAGGTACACAATTCCCTTGCAGCTCTTAAGGGTTCTATGGTAATTTGCTTTGCTTATACTGAAACTGCAAAATAATCCCTACTCATTGCTTTGCCTGCCTCATCACAGCCAATATATATATGTGTGAGGGACACAAGGTGGCTTAGAAAGGAAATAAGCAGAGAGAACTGACCTTAAAAATTCATAGTTTGCACAACAGCATATGACAAATTGAAAGATGATGAGAATTAAATAATTGTCAATAATTTAAGACAAATACAGTTTACCTTCATAAAACTTTTAAAGAAGTTTAGATCATGACAACCAGTCACCTTTTATTTTTGAGAAGATTAGGATTAAAATTGATAATAGGAGCACAAGCATCATAATTTGGATTTACATAAAGCCTTTGATAGTGTCTCAAATGATAGTCTTCATTTTAAACTGAAAGCAGGAAAGATTCAGGTTAAACATGGGAACAGATAAAGAACTGATTAAAGTAAAGTGATTAGAAAGTAAAGTGTTGAAAAGGGTCACAGGGGAGTCAGTTCTCAGATCTTCATGGCTTCTAATCTACATAAATTACCAAGACAGAGAAACTAGCTGTAGAATTGCCAAATGCAGTGATGACTTACAACTGAAATGAAGTAGGAAGTGGAAAGGAAAATAATTAAATGATAATTCTCCTTGGAAAATGGTTTACATATTAAATGGAAAAAATTTAAGAATTATAAATATAACATAGAACACATTCCCTGTTTTTCCTTAGAGAAGTACAAGAAGCCTACTTGTAAATACTATACAAACTTCAGGGAACCTTTCTGAACCTGTCCAGATTATTGAAAAACTAAGAGAGTGGGAAGCAATTTCTGTATACTGTAAGTCTAGAGCAGGGGATAAAAAAAAGTTACCAGTTCATGAAAAAAAAAAGTGATCATAACACTTGCAGTGGTATAAGAGTAAGTAACATTTAATCCCTTTCTATTTGAAACCTCAAAACAAAGAAAACACAACCTACTTCCACGCCCCCATACTAACACTATGAAAAGATTACCACTACATTGAAAATATTTCCACTGAAGTTGTTTACGCCATCTTCCTCATCTCCTAATTTTTCATCTCAAATAAAGCTTAACATCTTCTAGCTCCAATGGAAACAAGGAAAAATAAAACATTACTCAACACAATGAAAAATAACCTTTCTGGACATTATGTACTATACTACAGAAATAGTATTGTAATTATGTTACTTAAATCCTGAAACCTTTGAAATCGCTACTTATATGATAGAAACATAAGACAATGAAGAAAATGTTAGTTTAAAAAATCTAAGTATATGGTTCATTACATTTTTTTTTTCTGTAACTGATGTTCCAGTCTTGGTTCAGTATCATACCTTGCCTCCACCCATGTCTCCCTCTAAAAGTGATAGTATTTGATCTTAATTTGTACAGAGAGATGTCAGAAAAAAAAAAAAGAAGTGACTGCAACACAAATGGCCATACTCATAAGAAAATAAAACCCAAAGAAAACCGGAAGGAAAATTATGTGTAATATAGCTATATAATTACATGTATATATGGTACTCTAGACAGCTGCATAAAAACAATGGAAGTATAAGGGTTTATAGTGTTGATGAAATCACATCCCTGTGTTCATTTGAATGTAGCTAAAGTGCTAATTTTAAGCCCAGCACCTGCAAAATATTTTCATACAATACATACGAGAAATTATGATCAAGAAATGTTTGTATCACTGTATAGAACTAACAAATGGGGGAAATGAATTTGTATGTAGGGAGAAAAGAAGAGAAAGTCAGAGGAGGAAATTTTTATTGCCTCACATGAAGTTTTTCAATATTTGGTTAATGAATGTCATATCTCTCTCTTAGTGCCCACCATTTTAGAAATACTTGGGAGTTTGATAGACAGCTTGATATCAAATATAGAAGGTTTTTATATTTAATATTCCATTGCTAATACTCGCTTTGCTTTTTAAAGGTCACTAATGTTATTGATTACATTAATTTTAAAGTTGCTTGAATAACACAGAAAATTAATGCAAAATGAACAGCTGTGGAAGTTGGCAATACAGAAAATTTATGTGGTCTTCAAGAGATGACTCGTCCTGGGTGTTTTTCTCATTGATCAGTTCAGCATAGCAGGAGCAAAAGAGTCCAAATAGAATTTAAATTTTTTTTTTTTAGGTACCAGTAAATAGAAAAGGTTTGATCATTTTTTCCTTCACTTTATTCAGTGACATCCAGCAACAAGATAGCTTCCTGGAGAAAACTAGGGACTGCTTAGATTACAAAAGTAAGTCTGTTTACTCTTTTGGCACTTAAGCGAAATATAAGAAACACACAGCATGGTCTGATAACAAGTGGCATTATAGATTTTATGAATCTAGTGTACCATTTGTAATTCCTTAAGAAGCTGAATATTAAAGAATTCTCTCTTAATTTTGAATTTGACCCAGTGACAAGAACTTTATCTACAGACATACTTCTTTAAAGAAAAAGAGATGACCTTGTAAGACCATCAAAAATAAGACATCCCTGTGAAATCATCTAGTGATATTCCTGGTCTTCAAGGCAGAAGCAGAGAATTGCTCTAAAGAACCAAGGTTAAATATCAAACTCACTACCTATCTGAAGAAAGCTTTTAGGGAA
>NW_008670786.1:37815-44519 GCF_000695815.1 Acanthisitta chloris
CCAATTGTGAGCATTTCCCTTTACATACATTTTGACTATTAGGAAGACAGTGTATGCCTTACACTGACATAACTTCTTGTGCTGGTTTTAGTGCATGATTTATGAACTTATAGACTCTAGCTGCTAAGAGGTACCATATGTTTTAATTAAATAATATAGCATCCTATTACAGAATTGCTGCACATAATTGTGGGGTTAATCACTATCCTATGGCAGAGAAGACAACCTGTGTACATCCTACTATAATTAGGATCAGTTAGACTAGCCAGTTTAGACTGACATCTAGTCTATGTATAACTTAACCAGAAATATTCCATCAGCATCTATTTTGTGATCTATTAAAGTAATGCATTTGTTCTTTGTTTCACCCTTGGTAGCTGTTTTGTTTTATTTCCTTACTCATTTTTTGTAAGTGACCATTTACTAATGAAGTCTGAATGGTCAGCTTTTATAGGCAAGGACTACAATGTTGCTTCTGGGATTTTAGAGTTAATAGGAGTCGAAGGTCCTTAATAAAAGCAAAATATAGCATCTCATTTCAACATTTGTTATCTGCTCATAAACCAGGATTATGCTCTTACTGTGCTTCTACATTCTAATTGTTATGATCTTATGATTCCTTAAAAACAGAGTTCTGTTATTCCGGATTTTTATCAATGTTAACAAGGTAAAAACCATGACTTATTTGAGTAACACACTGACCAAAAAACATGTAAGTGAATCTCCTGAAGATGACATAGCAAGTGTTTGCATTTGGGATAAGTAATTGCTCTTAATAACTTGAAAATAGAATAAAATCTTTTACTTATGTTAGATGAAATATTAAATACTACAGAGGTGCACAGGTGCATTATTATTTGCATCTCGGCCCTTGGTTTCCAAGCAGTTAATTGAAATGAGATGGAACCATTTAAAACTTGATATGCAGTTGAATAACTCTATTTAAATACAAGGGTATTGGAAATGCTTTCATCAGCATCTGTTTCCCTACTCTTATGCACACATTGTATATGAAGAATGACATTAAACTTCCCACAGAAAATAAACTGTACTGTGAATTTAGATATACCAAAATTCAACAATCTTCAAGGGCTTCAGAGAAAGCCCCCAAAGTCTTGAAATCCTTTTGGAAGCCAATCTAGTCAAACAAAATCCACAAACTCCCATGCCTCGCAATTGTATGCAGAGTGGGTAATAATAAAAATAGAACCAATAGGCACATTATTTGCTGTCAAAAAAGCTATGATGTGAGATATGAATTCCAAGAGACACAAGAAAGACACATCTGCCAACCTAAATTGCTATTTTGGTACTGCAAATAAAGAAAAGCCTCTTATTCCAGTGCAGGGAGACATCCAAAGCACACAACAGTTGAATAAGTGAAAGTTTTCTAAGATCTTTTATCACAGGCAAGTTCGCAGCAAGAGATTTGAGACCAGAGCTTTAAGAATTTTAAACTGCTGCAAGTGATGATTGTTGCCTTTCAAGATGACAAATATAAAAGGAATATATAAATTCTCTGTCAGCATCAGCAAAATATTTATGTCTGCTGATTCTGAATGCCAAACTAAGAAATGTCACTATTTATCTTATGAAATTTGCCATTTTGGCTGAAATAAGTATACAAAGAGAAAGTATTTCTAGAAGTAGTGATCTTCTGTGCTCATCAGTCTTTATGTATTGAACTGAACGTTTTTTTGATGTGAAATTCTTTTCAGATTAATTAAACCTAACATCTCATGAGTTTCTTAATCTTTCTCAAACTATGTCTTTGAAACAGCAATTGAATAGCCCTGTGAAAATCATCATAGAAAAAAATGTCCTACATTATCCATGTATAGAAATGGATGGTAATCTCTCAGTGATGAACAATTTGGAGAACTTAAATGTACTGTGAGAAACCCAAAAATCAGACTTTTAGAACAGTTTATTTCAAGATACACTTGGTGGTCTCTTATGGATCCTACCATTTAAAAGCATTTGTTTAGAGCTGTTGGCATTAAAACAAAATTCAACAGAAAAAATTGCTTCCATTAATGATGGCAAAGTATGACCAGGATAATAAAATGGGCATACAGAACTAAGTGAAGTGACATGTACATTAAAAAATACAAGCCAAATCAAACTCCCTTCCATTTGAAACAGAAATTGTTGTTGTTCAAAGCTAGCAACAAGACTGGTTTCATTATTTGCTATTTGTTCAGAGCTAGCATCAAGAGTTTCAATTTCACTGTCTAAACTGATAACTTTCTGAAATTCTCTTTGAATCTGATAAGTTGCAGAGCTCACTGCTTCAAGAGACAAATTTCTATTGCCTCAATTCACAAAGTATTTCAAACATTTTTCAGCATGGGATTATCTGTGTATAAACATTAACTTCAAGCTATACATTTGCTTAAATGCTACCTTGAATAGGGATGTATATTTAGTTTCTCCACTAGGAGTAACTCTAATTTTAATCCTTTGCTAATAAAAAATTCTAGCACACATTCTTTGGTGATCCACAGAACTAACAGCATTTGGTTCACTACAGCTGGACAAGAGATGTTCTGTGAGATACAAGCATTAGCCATCCACAACTGGCTTTCTCTGCTGTGAGCCTGCCTCATACAATACATAACGAATAAAATACCTTTTTTCTCATATAAGCAATTTTTTTCTTTTTTATCTAAATCTTAATCTTATACGAACTTAATATTTCAGACCTCTACTCCTCTGACAACTTGCAGAATTTAGCTACCAGATTTTAAAGTGAAACAGGAGAATGTAGAGAACTGGCAATAACCCAAGAACACAAATAAGCCTTAGGAAACTATGTTAGAAAAGAATTTGGTAATAACTAGTTGTAAAGTACCATTTTAGTAAACAACATTAAATTATTCCTTCTAGGCCTAGAAAATTATTCAAAAATCTTGCAATATAGAGTATATGAAATTTACAAAACTGAAAAAAGACATATTTTTGCATAGCAAATGCATTAATTGAACACTAGTAGCTATGGTAACTCAAACAAGCATACCTTTTCCTCAAAAAAAAAAGAAATCAGATTTACACTGCCGGATTAACTAAAACAGTTAAAAGGTATCAAAATATAATGCATGAATGGCTCAGAACCTTATCCACAGGTATTATTTTAGTTTTATTCCTGTGAGATCTGCATTCCTTGCAAACTGCAACTAATTATAAATTGGCTGATACACCAGTACTCTTAGGCTGTGTTAACATTTTGAATTTGTTTGCCCACCTTAACTTCTTTAATGCAAGTCCAGCTACTTTGAAAGAAACAAATTTTGTCAACACTACAGTTGTAAGCTGTTTTGTAATAAAGGCCATTCTATGCACATTAATAATACTGACAAGAACAGATGGCAATTATCGCTTTTAAGAATATGTTTTTTCTGTTGGTATTAATTACTTGCTCTTAATTTCTGTTGTTATGTCCACTGGGCACCAAGGTAGGATGCTAAAAATCTGCCCAAATACTTTCATCTCATTGACAGCAGCAGAATTCTTATTAAAATTGAAACATTACTGTCATTTTAATTAACTCATTAGGGATGCATTAAAAATCATCATTATTGATAGCAACTTTTAATGCTTTTCTAACACTAAAGTGCTTTATAAAATGAGCAGTATTCTTGCTAAACATACAGTTAAAACATCGTCTGCTGTATTTAAAATTAGAGATATTCATAAAATTATTTAAAACATCAGTCATATGAATCAGCAGAAAATGCTCTAAAGTTTCTAAGTGTGCTGAAAAATCTCTGGATCTAATCTCTTTGGATTAAATTCCCATTCAGTGATTGTCTAGGAATAGTACTTTTTCTATTGTGACTCTGGCAGAATGCTTATGTCCAACTTAGGCAGCTGGGTGGTTCTCTTCTGCAGTTGTATTAGCAAGGGAAGAATAAAATTCCTAAACAATGTGGTCTGTAATAGCCAACACTCTTAGCAGGGAGCTGCTTAACCTTTGTCAAAAGATAACACCAAAATCAGCCTTAAACAAACACCTTTCAGGGCTTCTCAACAGGGGCACGCCTGCTTTCAGTTAAGCTTCATTGCCACAAGCTGTTTCAGTTCATAGTTTTCAAGCATTCAACCAATGATCTGAAGACAAGTTAGGGGTATTCTAGACTTCAGAGCTATCTATTCTCAAACCCGAATAATAACATGTAGTTTCAGTAGTGTGAAAGAAGACCCTGTTTGTATCCTTCTAAAGATAGAGAAAAAGATATGGTGCTAATACAATTTCTTCTGAAGTTGAACAAAAAGTGTCCCTGGAAGCACTGGATAAATCAATTCCCCTGGACCAGCAGGTTAAATACACGGGCAGGACAAAGAGCTCCAGATATTTCAGTCGCAATCAGGCAGATAAGGCTCAGTTCTCCAGAAAAAATGTTGTCTCCAGCTGCCTTGTATTTGTATTTTTAGTAATCCAGGGTAGAGCACAGACAAAACACATATGAAACTTGCTGAAATCCCATCTATTTGGAAAATCCATGAAAAAGAAATTGAGTTCAGGGCTTTGCATGAAAGGGGAAGATATGAATCCAGTTCTCTTTGAACGTTCCAAGCACCAGTTTCTGTGGATTTTTAAATAATATTCTTTGCTTCCTTTATGCAGAAGCTTGCCAAGTTTAGTGTACCCTATTTTATCTGAGAGGTGTTTATAGAGCAAGGTAATAATCTCATGGATGGTGATCACCTTGAAAATGGACTCATGATTTCAAAGGTTTTGGTGAAAACATAGTAACTTGATGAAGCACTGGTTGGAGCAATGCCAATTAGTTACTAAATCAAGGTTTCTTCTTTGCAAGGTGTATCCTTTTTTTCACCCTTCACCTTATTCTTAAAAAAAGTCACTGATAGAGGTTCCTAATCTAGTAAATATTTTTAATCTTACCTTGATGGGGATATAGAATCTTTTTCTTTAGAATCTTCTAGTATGCTAACTCTGGTGCTAGTTTATTAACAAAATTGAGTGAGCAAAAATTAAAATCACATTCTTAAGACTCAATAAAAATTTAAGAGTAGTGTAAATAACAGAAAGATTAACAATTTACCTAACAGACAAAAAGGGTTTTATGCAAAAATTGTTTAAACAATATTGTTTATTGTGTGGTGGGTTGACCTTTTGAAAACTGGAGAATATACCTGTGCTTAGGAATCACAGATACCAACTAACAGCATACCCAACACATGAAATGAGTAAGAATAAAGTATTTGCTTCAGGTGGAAACTGGTGAAAAAATATAAAGGATTAAAGTCTAAAATGCATTGTCTCACACTGAAAGTAAGAAGCACAGAATAACTTTTATTTCACTATTTGGTACTAAGAATTTGTAAAAGCAATTTCCACAATATGAGTGAAATTAATACTTTTCACTTTCTGGTAATATTGGATTCACTAGGTGTGCCCGAAGCCCAGGACCCTACTAATGGCCTTCAAGAACACTTTGGCACTTTGGTTTACATCATCTTCTATAGTAGAGTCTTCTTCTTCTGCAAAATAGGGCATTAGGGCCAGGAATTACGAATTGGAATGTGCCCAAGACCAGATGAATTCCAAAGGTTCCCAGAGTTTAAAAAAACAAATGCACTGAGGCTTAAAATTTAGGAAGAATCTTGGGAAATTCACAGATTCTTTTACCATAATGATTTTGAGATCACCTCACTTCTCTCCAATTACATTTGGGAAAAGACCTGAATATATCAGCTTTAATAGCAGCAAAAATATTTGAGGCTGGGATTAGCTTTCTAAACATTTTTTGCCTGCAGAATTTTGAGAATGGAAATTGCCAGACATGTCTTAATATAGATACTGGAGTTTGGGCTTTTATTCTGACTGTTTAAATATAGTATACATGATACTGCACACTTAATATTCCCATAAATTAGTAGAATATGTTTTTACATGATTTGCAAGGCTGCATTAACTAGTTCTTCAACAAAAACAAACAAGCCAAAAATAAATAGATCATTTTCACAGCATTTATCAATGGAAACTTCTTTCTTAAAATAAAATTTGAAATGATTCAAGCAGAAGAACTTTTATCATTGCAAAATATTACAGCCTAAATAACTGTTATCTAGACACATATCACATATTTGTTTTTAATACAGTTATTGATCTTGGGGGAAAAAAATCAGAAAATCTTTCATTTCTCTTCTCACTATTTTATACAGATGTTGATGTCAGCAAATGATTCTTAGGCTGTATTTTGAGGCAAGATAACAGACAATTTCTCTGCCATGTCTGTGAGGCCTTTGTTATTACTGCTGAGTTATTCTCAAATAGGTGGCTTCCACCTGGTTAAATTGGTTCTCTTCAATTGTTGTTTAGGATTCTAAATAAATATAAGGGAGGTTTGAATTGCCTGGTAAAGTAGCTTCGGAAATATCTTTAATAATGCTCTTAACCTTAAGTAGACAACCTAACATTGCTAAAATTTTCAGCTACTGAAATAACTTCCTAAAATTATCTTCTTAAACCTCCTCAATTCAGGGGGTTTAGGAAGCAGTACAGTGTGCTATTCTATCAAGAAATTTTCTTAGATAGTGCAATTCTTCACTCAAAAGATTTAGTTTGATAGTACACATCAGCTTTAATATGATTGTCAAAATATAGCTAGGGTACAAAGCTAATTATTCTCACCCTATTAATGCTTTGACTAATTTGATTCAATGTGATTTCACACTCT
>NW_008670786.1:44541-59522 GCF_000695815.1 Acanthisitta chloris
AGTCTTCACACTCTGACATTGATTGAATGGTTATGGAAGGCAAAGTAGGCAAAGTGGAAAAGCATCTAACCACTATTTCATATCTATTTCACAACAGTCATGACATGCTAAAATAGAAGGGTGATAGGCAGAGTAGCACAAATAACTGAGTAAATGTTATGCAGGTACATATAAATTCATTTGTTTAGGTCACAATGCGTTCTCTTTTAAGGAAAACATTGATTGAATGGTTATGGAAGGCAAAGTAGGCAAAGTGGAAAAGCATCTAACCACTATTTCATATCTATTTCACAACAGTCATGACATGCTAAAATAGAAGGGTGATAGGCAGAGTAGCACAAATAACTGAGTAAATGTTATGCAGGTACATATAAATTCATTTGTTTAGGTCACAATGCGTTCTCTTTTAAGGAAAAAATAAGATTAAAAATAAACCCAACATGTAGAAATAAAACTGTAAAATCAGTCTTCTGATTTATAAAATATGAAACTCACAATAAGCCAGCAGTGTGCTGAGCAACTCACCATGAGCCAGCAGTGTGCACTAGCAGCCCAGAAAGCCAATGGAATCCTTCACTGCATCAAAAGGAGCGTGGTTAGCAGATCAAAAGGAGTGATTATCCCTGTCTGCTCTGCTTTCATGAGACTCCACCTGGAATACTGTGTGCAGGTCTGGTGTCCTCAACATAAGAAGGACATGGAACTGTTGGAGCAAGTCCAGAGGAGGGCCATAAAGTTGCTAAGAGGACTGGAGGAGCATCTCCCTTATGAAGACAGGCTGAGGAAGTTGGGGCTGTTCAGCCTGGAGAAGAGAAGACTGCATGGAGACCTCATAGCAACTTTTAAATACCTGAAGGGCCTGCAAGGGAGCCAGAGAGGGACTTTTTGTTAGGAACTGCAATGAGAGGACAAGGGGTAATGGGTTCAAACTGAAGGAGGGGAAGTTTCAGTTAGATATCAGAAAAGACTTTTTTACTGTGAGGGTGATAAGACACAGGAACAGGCTGCCCAGGAAAGTATGCCCTGACCCTGGTGGTGTTCAAAGTCAGGTTGGATGAGGCCTTGAGCAATCTGGTCTAGTGGGGAGGTATTCCTGCCCATGGCAGGGGGGGTTGTGACTAGATGATCTATAAGGTCTATTCCATCACCTAAAATTCTATGATTTTATGATTCCATGAAAATATTGAAGTCAACTACTGTACCTTTTCCAGAAATAGAAAGATTTTTGATGTTTTCAGTGAGCAAACATGATTTCTATGTTGAAAGCCATTTGGTTTCAGCTTACCCCCGAGGTGAAGAAAAAAAATGGGCTAATACACTGAAGGAAATTTAATGACACCTTAAATGGCAAATTTTCTAAGCAGCAAAGTATTTAAGGGAGATTACAAAGACAGTGTGGGAGTCTGTATTGTGCCTAGTATAGGCCAGATATTTAGAAGTGATTTGTCTTAGTACTTCAACCAGAAGCAACAGAACCATCACAAACACCTTGTAGTTCACTGGAGTTAGGAATTAAATACCTGTTATTTTGAGACAAGGTTTGTATAAATAGCTTAAAATGCAATAAGAAAGATGGCAGTAACATTTTACTTCAGAAGTGCAATTCCTGAAATATGCTATGTTGATTAACAAAACATTATCTCTTTGCAGAGGATACAGAAATGGGCATTGGTCTGCAGGTCAGAAGTGGCGAGCAATTGCATGTGCATCACCTTTTTTTTTTCTTCCTTTTTTTCCCTTTCATTTATTAAACTGTATTTATTTTGATCCACAATTTTTTTTCTGATTTTTGCCCTTCCAATTCTCTTCCCCAAACTGCTGGATTGAGTGAGCAGCTGATGGGTTCTTAGTTGCAGGTCAGGGTCAACACATCACTTCTCAACAGTAAAACTTCACCTCTCAGCTTAAATTGGTCATTAACAGAAAAAAAAAAAAAAAAAAGGAAACTAAGATACTATTTGAATAAACAACAACAGCCAACAAACCCAGAGATCATCTGGTTTGGCTGATTTGAGTGCTTCTTACTGAAAGGACATGAATTCTGCAGCCATTGGAGTGCCCATAGTCTTACTCTTCCTCATAATACCTGTGGCATTATGAAAGATCACTACCACTGCCACAGTCAGCAACATGAGTTCTTGAATCATAATGTTTGGCTTCAGGAATGCTGTGCAGGTAGATAATATGAACAATGATGGTCTCAACATTCATTCATATTTGATAATAAGAATAATCTGTTATTCTAGGAACAATGATTTTAGTCATAATCTCATTGCTATTAAATATCTGTTTTCCACTCTGTGCAGTTCTTCTATGCATAAGCCTTAAATCACTTTGCAAAACTGATGAAAACTACCCTGAAAACACTTACATGGGAAAATATCTATGGGTACTCCAGAGGATAAATTTTTGTTTATCTTCAAATATCATTAAAAGTACACAGAAACAGGCAATACTGCACCTGAGGCTGTCTAGCATTAAGCAGATGATCCAGAATTACAGCTTCTACCAAGTGAATGTTCTTTGTCTCTTGATAGTAAGGATGCATTTCCATTCTCTCAATGTTGATCCAGTTGAATCAATGGAATCAGGTGATGACTGATAAACAATGTTCAAAAAGAGTAAGCCTGACAAGATATATTAGTTCTATTAACTGCATGAAAAATTAAGTTTGTATTTTTCTCCATGGATGAGGTATTCTATAAAGCTTATATCTGGCAGCTAGTTTTTGCAAACACAGACCTTTTGAAATGTAATCTATGGGAAAAGTAGTGTCTAATTTCAGGCATGGGACTGGTAATTGCAGTTTCTACAGCACCAGTTGTTCTCTGCCTGCCTGCACAACTGCTCCCTTCCCTTACTACCAGAGTGCAGAGGACTGTAGAGAGACACCAGAAGGGAACTGTTGCCCAGAGAAACTCAGTAGCACATACGAACCCTAAGGATCACCTAGTTCCTCTTCAGCTTCACTGGGTTACAAGCTAACTGGAGTACTGAAAGACTGGAGAAATAAACCAACACAACGCACAGACAGATGATAAGATTTATTATGCACATAGGGAAAGTAGTGAGGTGAGAGATGAAGATGTATGACTGGAGCTAGCAGCTTCCCTTAAGCTTGTTTGTATAGTGTCAGAGTAAACTAATGACACAGCAACAAATGCATTAAGTGCACCCAATTTCTTCTGTAACTCTTGTAGCTCCTCTTTGTTCTTCTTGTGCTATTTGGAAGTATCTACACAGATACAAGATAGGAAAAATATGTATGCAATCTCAGTGCCTTAAGTTTTCATTTTTTGTTAAAGGTTTTATTAATTACTATGAAAAAAATCTCATTATTTATTTGGAGTTCACATAGCACATAAAGTTCCACACTGCAGAATGACCTTCCTCTCACTTAATTTTTCATGAATTTCATGTAAAATATATAAAATTTACACCTGTGTGGCAGTAGATAATGGTGACCTGATATATTTCTGAATGACAGAAATATTACTAGAAATATTAATGTACAGTTAACCTAATGTTAAGTCTTGAACTTAAATCTTCAGTACTGCAGCTGAATTATCCTAACCTAAACTAAGAATTGGCATTCATAAAAAGCTGTTGAAACAGGAAAAGATATAATGTGGTGCATGAAATCTGGAAAAAAAATCCACTGAAGTGTAGAAATAAACTATAAAGATTGAGTTTCAGCACTGAGAAAGTTGGCTAGAGAAAATGCCTAAGGATTTTATTTCAAAGCCATATATTGAAAAGTAAGGGGTTTGTTAATAAAGGAGAGGTGTGGAGGATTGTTAATTTTTTTTAATTAATACCTGCCTACAGAAGACTGGAGTGATTGTTGTAATGTAATTTCATTCATCATTTTTTGATACAGCATAGCCCTAGAGGTTTGAAGATAAACAGATAATTGAAGATAATACATGATGTGCTAAGGTAAACATGATATTTCTTGTGACTTACTATGTGTTGCTGTAGGTTTTCTGCCCTTTGTATATATAAGTGAAACACTGTCTTCCTGTAAGTTAATAAATTCAGAATGCTACTTTCTCATGGATAGTATTCTAAAGTAATAATGCTGATAATAAAAGGAAAAATTTTGCACATGAAAATATAGTACCGAAGAGCCACATATATCTTGGAGATCAATTACGTAAAAAAGTGCAATTATGTACTAGTTATTTTAAAAACTGATAACCTGTATTTAAAAATTAACTTCAGTGTGTCTGGCCTGACATCCCAATTTGGATACCAAAATTAATATGAGTGACAATTTTGAGGTGTTTTGTCCATTTTTAAATGAATCTTATCAGCCATCCTTCTTTTTTCAATGTAGTTATACAATGCAGATCAGTTGTCGAGCATGGATGACTGGACAAAACAAATAATTTGTATTCACATGTTCTACAAATCCTTGACTGCACATATTATACACATATGCATTGCATCAGCAACACAGCACAAAATTTCCCCTTCCTGAATTCCCGTCTTCAAAATCCTTTTATGTAATCAATTCTCTATCAATTCTCTAGATTCATTCTCTATACATATGAAAAATGAAATCCACAATATTCTGAGATATTATGCCCACTGTTGTTTTTGCAGTGCTAAAGAATTTCAGTTTTTAGTATTGTCCTAGGAAACCATGTGCTAAGCTGCCCAAAATGCTGGGGTTGAATTTTAAAACTTTTGTATAATTTTGTTTACATATTTCAGAAGTTTAGTTTAATATGATTCATTCTGATGGAAATTTAAATGTATAGACGGTGTATGTTTTACATGATATTTTGGACAGATCAAACCTATTTTTTGAAAGAAATGTTTTATACCAGCCTTTTATATAAGTATGATCTTTCTGAAGTCAGTGGCATTACACTGATGATAAAATCCATTTGCAAGCTTCTCATATGCACAAAATTTTCCTCAGTCATAGAAAGGAATCAAATGTATTACTCAGTCTTTTTAGCTTTTGGTTACAGTTACACATTAGAAACTGCAGCAAGCAACAGCAACATGACATTTTTCTTCCTCTTTTTAATCCGAGTTTGTGCAATGACAACATTGCACAAATGTCAATTTCTTCTAGTTACCATGGAGGAAGGGGTAAAAAGGCATGTTGCAATAAGGAAATGCCACACAGAATGCACTTTAGATGAATTCACGCTTTTTATTCAGTTACATCTGAAATACCTATGTCCTTGACACAGGTAGCTGTTATCAAGACGATTACCAGAATGGTTAGAATCCACACTGCTTCCAAAACATCTGCTATTTGACAAAATATGAATTATATAAAAAAATGGATTTGATAAGCAGAAATATTTTGTTTCTGGTGAATTTAATGGAAACAATTATGAATTACGAGCATAAAGTAACACACATATTACTACTTTTGCTTTTAATTGTATTAAATCGTTTTACCTATGTGAAGTTTTCAGAAATAAATTTCAAAAATCTAAAACCCTTGCACGCTTATTTCAAGTATTCAAGTAGAACAAAATCACCAATTTGAAAACATGCTCTTGAACCTGTATACCTCAGCTGACGATCATTCCCATACAGTTTTCCTTCCATTCATGGAGCTGTGCTGTCTTGTATGCATTTCCTTCTATTAGGCCACCATCATACAACTCTGTGAAAAGGGCTCATTTGTACTGCATATATTATGGTTGCTTACTAGGGTGAAAAATGCATAGCAGTAACTTAAAAATCTTTCAGAGTAACCATAAGGCAGCTCAGGATATCTCAATTATTATTTTGCTAACCCTTAAACACATGGTATAAATAAGAGGAAATTTTTATTTAGTTTTAACATTTCTTATTTCAAGATAGCTCTGATTTTCCAGTAGATATGCTAAATTCTAATATAAAAGACATCAGATTAAAAGAATCAAGTACTGCTGGTAGAAGAAAAATTGTGCACAACAGCCTGATAAGGTCAGATTGATAGGACTCCTCTTATTTGTGGCCATCAGTCTGTAGCCTGCAGACATTTCCTAATGAAACTCTAAGATAATGGTAAAATGTTCAAACTGTCAAAAAGCGCAAGTGAAACAGAACTAAAATATAAATAGGATTAATGTGCACAATGAATGATGCACAAGCACTGCTATAGAAAAGCTAACAAATATTACTTTAAGATGAGGCCTGGGTAATAACAGTCACGCATACTAAATAAGCATATTCTTCTATGCTTTGGAACACTAGAAATTCTTACTTGAAAGTTACTTTGTCCGCAAGGATACCAAACAAAAATTTTTTGTGGCTCAAAATATCAGCTCAGAAGCAATTCAAATTGTTATAATGTGTTTCTTTGCTTTATCAGTTGTCCATGAAATGTTTGACATTCCCAAAAGTGATCCCTATTCAAAATTATTTGCCAAACAATTAACTTAAATCCATTTCATCTGTGTACCACTTAGAAATTTTTTGTTGCAACCGTCAACTTGAGTGCTTACTATTTGAAAATTGCTGTTTCTGCATTTTTATCATTCCACGATTTGTTGCCATTTACAGGATTTGCAAGTTGATGTTAAGGGCGAAATCAAATGAAGTGCCTTAGAGCACTGTCAACTTGAAATTAATTCCAATTCCATCTGGGTGACATTTGTAAAAACAAGCTTCTTTTCCAAAATGGACAGGCTGATAACTAATATGTCCCAGTCATGGAGCCAAGTATGATATTTTCTACTTCAAATAGACATGCTGACGAGAATGCAAATATTGCTAACTTTCATACTTTAATGCACATACAACAAAGGAGAAAACATCTTTCCCAAAACAGTCTAATCTCAGTGGATGAAGATTAAAGGAAATTGCTTTAAGATTGCATTTAATAATTTTATTGCTTGTAGTTTTTACTTTTTGCTCTTAAAACATTCATTTCAAATGAGCCATAATTTATATTATTTAGAGGTTTACAAAACAGCCACGTTAATGGCAGCATGTAAAGTGTTTATCTAGTTTAAGGTAACAATTGCCAGGAAAAATCCACCCCAACTTTTATGCAGTGTTTCCCAACAATTTGTTTTTCTGATATGTAATAAACCTTCTGTCAATATGAAATTACTTATTTTCACAGTAAGCAGTAATTTATCTTGCCAAAAAACATCTTTAAACATACTACAGATATTCAGTTAATGCTTGTTAAAATATTTGGTTATTTTAGCTGAGCTCCCATATGTCATAGCTGAAAACATTATTTAGTTTGAAACCACTCCACTTCATATGAAACTGGTGTCATGGACTGCCGGGCCAAGAGCAAGAAGGTCATGTTCTGAGTTGTACTCCCAGTCTTTAACAGAATTCAAAAATGAATTACATATAGAATACTTTTATAAAGAGAAATGACATCTTTTAATGATGGCTTTTCATTTTTCAGCTTTTGCTGTAATAATAACAGTAAATCTTTCAGCTACAATGAACTTGCACCTTTCTTTATTATGACAGTATTAAAACAAAGCTTTGAAATTAGTGGAAAAGTACATGCTGGTATTTTCACACTAGTAGTGAAAGAAACAACTTCTATTTCCGATCTGTTCCCAACCCAATATTTATGAATTATTTCCTAGATGAGTTCTTGTCAATCATTACTTGATTGCAAAACAGTGGAACTAAACCTCAGCTGGGTAAACCAGTATAAATCTATTTGTTTCCTTGCAGGTGTACTGATAAAAGCAGCAGTGCACTTGCTCAGTATTAGCACTGTTTTTTGAACAAACATCCATATTATTCTATTATAATAAAAAATAGAATGCAGATAAGTGGTAGGATCAGAAGAAACAAATAAAATCTTATATGCTTGCAAGGAATCACATGGAGCTTCAACCACAGATAAAAAAATTAGCATCACAAGCTGCAAAAACACTAATGGCACTCACAAGGTGGAGCAGTTAGTGCAAAGCTATTCAGAATGAAACATATTTGCTTATGGTTTTCATAGAATATCAGGGATGGAATGCAAAATTATGAACTATGCTTTATTAATGGCACAGAAATTTCATATAAAAGATGTATACATCTGGCTGCAAAAGGAATGCTGAGTCTGTGTTCTGAACACTGTTAGGTCATGTAGCAATCTGGCTCCCGGGAAAAATGTCGGGGTCCCTACAGATGCTCAGTCCCAAGTTATCTATTGCTCTCCTCTACAGACGAGAACCGAGTACTCAAATGAGATTTATGATGGGGTACTTTGTGGGTTCAACTTTTCTCCCCACAGAGAAAGAAAGAGGTTGGATCATTTAGATAAAGGAGCTATCAATAAGGGAAAGACTAAAAAAGAGTGTTCATAATACCTATAAAATTTTATCATCCACTTTTGCACATGTACTCATATTTAAAATATTTGCATATGTATGTAAATATTTGCACATGAGTATATGTATACATACATAGGAAATAACCAGTGGACTATTCTTGTCAAAGGCAGAGTTAAGGAATGTGATTGCTGAAATATTAGTCCTAGGTGATAATATAAGTCACTTCACTGTGAGTTTGAAGTAGAGGTCTGGAAAAGCACTGAGGATTACAATTAGCAAAACATTTCAAAAATCACTATTAGACGAGAAATTTTTCCAGCAATCAAAAACTATAGTGGTACCTAAACATGAACAAGTCCTCAGTGATGGGGGGCAGTGAAGAAGGAAGGTAAAGCAAGACTTATTTGAATAAATACTTCAGCTGTTTTCAGGGCTGATATCAGTGAGTCACAGTTTTCAGTAAATTACCAGCTTTTGAGAAAAAGAGCTAAATAACTCTGTCTAAGCCTTCTTAACTAAAGCTGTGCCAGGTTAAACAGTTTGGGACTTCTATTTTTGCAGTGCAGGCATACCTCTAGTTGTTTAGGAGCAAGAAACAGATGGTTTGAAAGAGAGATTTATTAAGTGTCTAAGATCTAAATTAATTTTACATTGAAATTAGAGTCTAACAAGGTAATTTGGGATTGTCCTTCTGGCAGGTGTTCACTGCTAGTACATTTCCCCCAGAAAGCAGTTCCTTAATAACCTAGAGTTACAAATGGAGGAAAGGGAAGGCTTTGAAGAAAGCTGGGAATACTTTGTTTTCTGTCAGTTGATAGTGAAGAAGACTCCTTTGCTAATACCCACTTAAGCTGTACATGAGAGGGGAATGTTTACAAGTTCTGTTTTACCCATCTCCCAAAAGTAAGACCTAGTGTGCTGGAGCCCTGTTAATAAGCTGGGATGGGAGGCCAGGTAGTAGCTCACCAGAAAGCTGCAATGATTGGAGAAATAATGGATCACTTGCACTATTTAATTAAGTCAACACAATTACAAAATGAATTAAAGTTTCCAGATAGTTAAGTCCACGTGGTCCTCTTTCATTTTAATTTCATGTGTGATAAAGAAATGCCTTGTGGCAGAGCAACATCATTTTAACAGAAAGCATTAAAAAAGGATCCAGTTTGCCACCTTCATGTCCTGGGCTGTGAGAAATGAAAGCAGATTGCTAACTTTTTTTCCAAAGCTGTCAGTTGCTAGAAGTTTCTCCTCTCAGTAAACTAGAAGCTTTAAAAAGTGTTTTGTAAATTCTTCAACAGAAACAGCAATAGATACTTTCAAAAGAAGTAGATACTGTTACTTATGGGGGTATGACACTTCTTAAAAATATTATCCATTCTTTTTGATTAGTTCAAGTAAGCATGATTGACTATAATATAATAAAGAATAAAACCCTATTTTCAGATAAATATTATGCATTTGTTAAAAACAACTGTTGTCTACATCTTTTGTGTTTAGTTCATGTCATGGAAACACTGTTGTCTAATGCAAGTACAGTACAAATATATATGCAAATAAAGTACTGATTTACCAAGGTTTAATCATAAAATACAGGGATATGTGTTTTAATGTCCCAACCAAATGAAATGTGAGCAATATGCGGGTCAGACATGAATAAAATTTAATTGATGTGCTATTGGGAATGTTAGCTACTAAAATTAGCAATAAAATGTATTGTTTAAAAAATAGATACTTTTATCCCAGAAGTAAGTTTTGCAGCAAAGCAGTTTCTCTCTCCATTTTAAATTATGAACTATTGCATAAAAAGATTTTTTTTTTAGAGCCAAAAACCTGTACAATCCTATATATTCCTATTTGAAAACTTTTTTAGCGCCCATGATTTTTGCATTATCTAGATAGAGGACTGACTTTACAGGATAAGCCATGGAGTACTTTTTCAGAGCATTTATCAAAAAACATGTATGAAAAATTACTCAAGAAATGAATCACACTTCATTGTGAAGTGGACAGTGGGTTAACACTACTTCCAAATACTTGCTACTAGACTACAGGACAAGCTTGCTTGTGAAACAGTATTTGCATAAAGTCAGAGCAATAAAGATACATGTTCAGCACCCTATAGAAAATCCTTGATAGCTAACTTTCCACGTGAAAGCTGGTGATAAGATTAGTATCTTAAGAAGGAAGGTATTTTAAAAGGATGACTGGAGAAATTGGACAGATTTAGGCGGATGAAAAGACTGAGAGGGAAGAGAAGGTTGGTGTGGTGAAGGTTGGAGGGGCAACAAAAGACAATGAAGGGCGGCTGAAACAAGATTTTCTCCTGACAGTTTGTTCCCACTTTGATTCCTCAACTTCAGCTCTATTCCAGATACAGGGTAGTGAATAGATGATCAATTGCTTATGTCACATTTCAAAACTAAAGAACCATCAAGAGCAAAGAGAAATCTTGTAAAAATCTTCCCAGTATAGGAGGTTTAGTGGACTTCTTACAGAGGATACAAAACCTATTTGCTCCAAAAGTCCTCCCAAAGAACATGATTTAGAAAGGGAATATCAAACAATGTCAAGGACACTGATAGCTCAAGCTAAAATATTTTGCTCTTTTCTACCACCTAAGATGAGGGCAGTTAATAGGGGAATCTAACATGGCTGAAAGAATATTACTCTTCTGAAGGCTTAGAAAAAGGGAAAACTATAAAGAGAGAGAACTGTATTTTACAACTTTGGGTACACTACTGCCCATTGAGGTTTTTTTAAAAATATTTGCATGGAAATAATTAGTGAAGGCTATTTTAAATACACTGTTCTTTTAAATATAAGTGAAGATAATAGTGTTGTAGTTCATATTATCTAAAGCTAACTGAAGTAGTAGGGCTTTATAGATAATGTGTCTAGCTTTATAAAATACAGGGTGTGCTGGTTTGAAAGCAAACCATAGAGACTCCAAGTCAGAAAGACAATTTAATAGGAAAAACAAAACAACAAATGCAACAGTACAAAAAGAAACCACTGACAGAGTCAGAAAGCAGCCTGACCCCCTGTCAGTCAGAGTGTTGGTAGTAGTCCTATTAAATGGTGGCTGCAGTCCTCTTGGAGTGATGGGTTTGTTGGAGCAGTGATCCCACAGATCCAGTCCTCTCCCTAAGGTCCAGTGGCAGCTCTTGTCCTCTGGGAATCCAGCAGGCAAAGGGCCCTGTGCTGGTCCAAACCTCAAATTATATCCCTGCGGGGATGCTTGGCTCCCCCCCTGAGGTGAGGCATCTCACAATGGGCCGATGTAACTCTGTGCATGCCCTGAGTCCCAGACAGCCCATTGAACAGAGACAGTCCCAGAGAGCCATCAGGGACAAGGAGATAATGATCACTGCCCCCACCTGCTTTAACAGCTTGTCCAGACTATGATAGAATACATACCATTGGTTACCCCCTACATTGTAACCTAGGACACAGGGAGAAGTCAGAAAAATAAAAATCTAAAGTAAAGGCAACTTTTTTTGTGGGAGAGGCAGGGTATTAATTTTCACAAAAGTTTTAATGCTATTATAATGTCAAGCAATAGTTACTGAGATTGGATAGTAAAGGACTATAAGTAAGTTACATTAGGAGGAAAGGACTATGACTACTGATCTTAGGTCCATGTCCTTAAACAGGTGAAAGTAGTTGCATCCTCAAAAGAAAAGCATGTGATGGTAACATTGTATTTATAGCAGCCTATGAGTTCTAATGTCATGATCCTGATTTAAATTCTGTGAGTGACAGGGTAATAAAAATTCTTATTGCAGTAAACCTATACCTAAACACTGTAGACTATTATGTTCTTCTTCAGCAAAAATTAATTATGTAGTCTTACTTAAAATGGATTTTATATTAAAGGAATTTAATTTATCATTTCTCAACTAATAATAAGAATTAAAAGATACTTTGATACATCTTATCTACATATCTCAAAGTACTTTATAAATGTCTCATTTGGTTTCACAGCACTTCTAAGATATTGGCAGACATTCTAGCTGTATTCAGTCTGCATTAAGTTGTGACACAGGGAAACTATGAGTTGTTCTTGGCATGCTGTTGACCAAGGAAAAGCTTCCAATATTAAACTGTAATCTGTTTTTATTTGTTAGCCCTACATATAAACTTGATGTTTACCTGTGTCTTACAACTGGTATGAAAGCAAGAGAAAGAGGACAAAAAAAAACCCCAAACCAAACCCCACAACAAGAGCAACAAAAACCTAAACCCAAACCAACCAAACAAAAAACCAACCAACAAACAAACAAAATGGAAACAAAGAAAAGGAAAGAAAGCTAAACATTTCCACATAGGTAATTTAAACTATTTTGGTTTTGCTTTTATGATTTTATTTGTAGTCCAATGAGATATTCCAGAGTTACATGTTATATTCTCAGGGGAATAACAACTATAATACAAAGGCATTTTTCTGTGTCATGATGGGTAACTAGAGGTAACTGTAAGACCTATTATAATTTCTCTGGTTAAGGTAAAATATATGACTCATATATGCAGTAACAGTAGTATGAAATGCCGAAGCTTTGCATTACAGAAACATATTTGAGTAGAAAAAATATGCATAATTTTTAAGAAACAGAGCTTGTAAAGGACAGACTTCCAGTCCAGCACAGGGGTACCTTCTATTTCAGATTAGGAAGATTTTTCTTGCAATCCTCTTCCCTACTATGGAACACTGCTGTCATGGAGATTTTAAGTAAGCAGAAAGCCTGGGATGATCATAACTCCCAGAAGAATCATGTTGCCATAAAAAACCCAACCAACCAAAAAAAGGCAGTAAGATGCAGAATTCCTCCATGTATTGGAGAAAGTTTCAGTATTTCATGAAGTGTAAGATTTCCCTCAGGATCTTGGTTTCAGGTGTACTCTCATGTCACTTTCCAGTTTCACTCCTAATATCTATCTTTGGGAAAGAATGCCCATTCATCTTTACATTACTTTTAATATAAGTCAAATGAATGCAAAGTGCAAATTCAGGTGTTTGGTCACAACATGTAAATGTTTAACAGCAAATATTTATGTCCAGTGATGAAAGATCAAACTTTTACAACACTTTTGGAGCAGATATCTCTTGCTCCAGTATTTGGCCAACCTCCTGAATTTCTGACTCTCACACTCTAAGACTATTTTCCAGTAAGTTTCTCATTTCTGGTTGCATTTCTTGAAAGAGATTAGCTAAAGTAGCCAACTCTTTCATAGATTTCTTTTTGCTTCAATCGTGAGGCAGTTAGATTCATGTCTTCTCCTCAAACTTTATTGCTTCCTAAAGCATCTAGAGGTAGTTCTGCACCTAACTGTGGGTAATCATCTTCTCTTTGGAAGTGTAAGTGTGCAAGACTAGGTGACATTTACTGTACTCAGCTATTAATGCTGCCTTGATTCTGTGAATAGCACAATGTCTTTGTGTTTACATTTTAGCATGAAGTATCCCTGTTCACATAATGCTGTAAACTAAGCTGATACAAAATACTGAATATAAATACATAAATTGAATGAATTTTATGAATGAGCCTTGTTACTGACTCATGACAAGTCAATTTTGGGCTGAAAATCCAACTGCACTGAAAAATATTCAAACCCTGCTTTTAAGACTTACTTCAACAGACACTTAACAGAAACATGACTCTATTAATAAGGTTCTGTAATTTGTGAAAATTTTAATATCGGGACAGAACCTTGCCCATATTTTGAACTGCAACTATAGTACCATCCTATCCTCTAAAATGTATTCTAAATTATTAATTTATTTCACTATTGATTTGACTGTAGTAAGTGAAATTCAGGAAAACTAAAAGAGCAACACAATAGAATTTACCTAGATCAATACAGGTCATATTACATTACAAACTGTTCTGAGAGATTTTTCAAACACATTGAAAGGCTTCTTATCAATTATCATAGAAACCTAGTGAAACCTGACCAGAAGATATATGATAATGGACTGAAAAAGAAGAGTGCCAATGTATTCTTCTTAAAGGAGCTGTAGTAATTCTTCAGTTTAATTTTTTCCCTTCAACTTCTTTAAAATACTCTACTAGAATATTCTAGATTCATAAACATATTTTCTCTTGTATTCACTGGCACAAATCCAAAAAGATAATTTCTTTTAGATTATTTCATTGCTGATGTACAAAATATGGCATATGAAGCAATCTTTCACCTGCCTATAACTAGGCAGAGTCTGTTGCCAAAGAAATATCATAGTGCTATGTACAGTATACAATTAAAACACAAATATGTGTGAGAATGATGACATTAATCTAACTGTGCAAAGGAAGTAATAAAAATCATGAAAAGCTTTTTTAGACAGTAATAAATGTGCATATTTCACCTCATGTAATTAATTGCAAAGCGGAACAAGATATGCATAAAATCCATAGAATATTACTTGCCTATTTTACTTTATGTGTTATAATGCTGCATTTCAAGCATTAAATACAATTCCAGAGTCATTCTCAAAGTGTTTCTTAAACAAAAAACTTTTGTAGTTTGTATTGTAAGGAATTAAATAATATCTTGCCTGTCTCAAACACTGTTAAGGTCATAAAAATGATTCCCCCTAAGATAAGACACACTAGCCACCATGCTGGCAACTTGAGATAAGCAGAAAAGAGATGAGTTTGTGCTAATTCCAGAGCCAAGATCTTGTTAGCACATTCTGACTAATACATCTGGACAAAAATTCCT
>NW_008670786.1:59533-61771 GCF_000695815.1 Acanthisitta chloris
TCCTGCTGTGGCAAACTCTGTACATATATCACTGGTCAAAGATCACCCCAAGTTATCAGACAGGTGGTATCTGTGACCACCACACCCCCACCCCGAGGAAGCATGCAAATGAAGGCTGCCCATCCTCGTTTCACATGTAGATTAGGAATACACCTCCACAGATACCTGGAATTTGGACTGTATAAAGGTCGTACCCCCAGATGAACAACCTGGGGGTCCTACCACCACGAGCATGATTTGAGATCCCCACGACCAGAAGAATGACTTGGGACCTCCAGCATCAAGAAGTCAAGGGTGAAGAAGGACCAATGGGATGCCACTGGATCCACGGGTGGTGATTCTGTCTCTGTCTCTCTCTCTTTTCCCCCACTCTATATCCTTCTATCTCTCTACCTCACATTTTATTGTTTAATAAGCCTCATTTTATTATATTATTATGTCATTGACTTTGGCATATGGTCTCCTTTGCACCTTAATTTGGGCAGAGGCACCTCTAACTAATTGGATTGTAGGAAGTATCACTTTAGTCTAGCAGACTGAATAAATATGCACATTTTTACAAACTGCTTTGCAACTGAAACACTCCTTTGTGTTCCAAGAGGATACAGAAATGCACACAACTAAACTAATGATGAAGAAGTGAGAAACCAGAAGGACATGACATATTCTGTATTGCTTTTTACCTGTTGCAGATGTCACTGTTGTCATCATCAGACTCAAATGCCTGACTAGATGCAAGTGATGGGCCCTGAATCAATACACTGCCATATACTTTACAAAGAGATTGCAATTACTGACTTGGAAAACACTCTTGAAAAATGTCGATATTAGGTCAATATACTAAATGCCTCTATTTTGATCCATGTTATGTTAGCACAAATGAAGAAATGTAATTTAAGCTGCTTCTTCAGAGAAGTCACTGAGTTTAGACAAAGATGATTATCATAAAAAGACACAAATATCACACACGAAAGCCAGGTTTTTATATCAATACAGAATAATAATTAAAAAAACCCTTAATCCTTTTCAGTGGAGCAAGTGCTATTTTTTAAACTATATATTTACACTTCTGTGTTATGGCTGGGGGGAATTTTTAAAATTTCATTATGTTTTTTTTCAAGTGAGGGCAGATTGTATATAAGCACCAACTCTTCAAGTGAGGGCAGATTGTATATAAGCACCAACTCTTCAAAATTACAGTGTACATATATTTATAAAAAATATATAAAGAGATATTTGACATATTATGTACATTATTAAGAGCAATTTCTCTGTTGTTTCAAAATGCTTTTTTCCCTTGCCTCTAACAGAGAAGGCTGTTTCAATATGAGGGGGGTTCAAGATTCAGCACTTTGTTTTAATATGGAATTCGGCCAATTTCCAAAGTCAAATACCAAGCACACCAGTTTGCCTTGTGTCACAGCCCTAGTTAAAGGTGCTGTGCTAGCTCCACCAACGGAGAAGCTGCATTGAACTTATTTTTATGTGTTTTCACTGAATGAAAACTAGGTTCAAAACTGTGCAATTTCCAACTGAACTCCCCTGAAATAGTGCCACCTGCTGATGCCCCAACTTAACAAATACTTCACTGTAAACCTAAGTTTTGAATGTAGCTACTCTAAGTACTTTACTGATTTACGGCCAGAACTGCAATTATCATCCCCAGAAATATTTTCATGTTCAAAAGAACCTTCCCTTCCAAGTGACAGCTTTGCTATTCCTTCTTAGCTTCATAACATGATATCTGCCTCACAGGCTAGCTGTGAAAAAAGAAAATCCAACCAATTTCCTGTTATGCGATTTCTTCTTTGGGAAAAATCATACGATCTGCAATGCATATATGGCTGTGTTGCTAATTTGCATCTTCAGCTGTCAGAAAACAAGCAGATATCAGGTATGTTCAAATAAAAATATTAATTGCCACCTGAATAACAAAATGCACTTGCATACAGTATCAGTCTTTAATGCACTTTTAAAATGTCTTCTGTGTCTATTAATCTAATTTTTAAACAAATTAGAGAGAAGCTGTTTTGGGCAAGGATAGCTCTGTTTCCCAGTTTATTCAAACTCTTTGGCCATTCATGCACGCCTGTAATAATTTGCTATTGGTTTTGGTCATTTTGAAGGAATAGATGGACATTTGTGAAGATGAAGAAGCAAATTCCTTCACCTCCTTTCAGCATGCTGCCAAGTGAAGGCTGTACTTACTGAAAATGAGACTTCTGTTATCATTTTCCT
>NW_008670786.1:61799-62437 GCF_000695815.1 Acanthisitta chloris
TTATAAAGTATGTTCTGTGGGAATTACTCAAATGGTAAGTTTGGGTTTGATGGTGATCTGACAGATCAATGTACTAAGATAGCTTTCCTTGTATTTAGCCACAACTGAGGCAAATTGAAATCTAACTATTTGCATCTCTAAATAGTAGTTAGGAAAACATTAGCTATTAAACATCTTCCTGCATATGTATTTCCACTTTTTACAGAAAACTCAGAGCTATGTTTAAAAAACATGGTAAGTTTGGGTTTGATGGTGATCTGACAGATCAATGTACTAAGATAGCTTTCCTTGTATTTAGCCACAACTGAGGCAAATTGAAATCTAACTATTTGCATCTCTAAATAGTAGTTAGGAAAACATTAGCTATTAAACATCTTCCTGCATATGTATTTCCACTTTTTACAGAAAACTCAGAGCTATGTTTAAAAAACACCTGAGTGTTCAGGAAGAAGAAATATAGATTAATCATTCAAAATGTCTTGCTAAATTGATTTCTCTCACTCAATCTTTAGAACTCATAACAAATACAAAATGCCATCATTAAGTTTATTCATGTTATTGAAGTTCAGAAAATTAATAGACAAATATGCGGTTTTGACAGGGCAACAACCATTGCTCTAGTGAAATTTCATGTAGGG
>NW_008670786.1:62473-71117 GCF_000695815.1 Acanthisitta chloris
ATATATATGTACCCACCAAGACAATGTTGGTGTTAAAGAGCAGAAGCTACAAGTGTCAATCAAAGAAATACAGCAAAAAAAGTTTCAGCAAGGCTCTGAAATGCAAAGGTCTTAAGGAATTGTTGTGAAATTTCTCAGCACTAGTAAGGCCAGATCCACAAAAACATTCATGGATGCATCTATTGCATTGAACTTCTGAAGAACTGCTGAATCAGGGATTCAATGTTTGCTTGCAATTTGCACCCTGCTAATCTCTTGAAAACATATTTTGTGCTCTGTAAAATAAACAACTTGATTAAAAAAATGCAGTAGGTGAACTTCAGTAGAGATGCATTTTTCAAGAATGCAATATCCATGAAACAATTTTTTTTAAAAAGTTGACACATTATAAGGAGAAATTTGGAATTTTACACAGCAGTGTAAACCCAAGTCATTAATACCAGCAAGAAACCTCCTATTTCCAGCAGCAGTATTAAGAACTCTTTGAATGAAAGGCTATATTTTAATCAGTGAACTGGGAACTTACAAGAAGATATGTAGTTCTTCTTGTGAGATACAGAATGAAAGGATAAAAATAATAAATGATGGATGGATGAATGGATGGAGATACTCGTAAAAAGATTATCTCAATCATATATTTTCTTTATAAAGTTTAGATTTATAGATTACTGCCAGAAATTTTATAGTAGTTCTCTAAAAGTGAAGAAGATTATAAACTCACCCTTTTTTTCCTGAAACTCTATGCTTGACCTCTAACTGTGCAAGGAGTTACAAATTCTATTCTCATACTAGCAAAAGGATGATTTTAAATGAAACAAATAAAATTATAAAAGTGCATGTCACATGTTTGTGTACATTCTTTTCTAATTTTGTGGTATATTTGCACTAACATTCAATGTTTACAGCACCCTTAAAACACAAAAAATCTTGTGAGAATTATTGTGTTATATGTGAGAGCTATTAATGGGTTATTACTTTCTCATCCACTCAAAACTCCCCTTGACAAACGCAAACCCTAAAAATGTCTGTAATCAATATATGAGATATTTCAAATAAGAAAATATGAGGAAATCAAATTTCCAACAACAAAAAAGGACAAATCATTTTACAAATATGTGTTAGTGAAAACAATCTTACTGAGAGCATCAGTGAAAACAAAGAAAATGTAAATCAATGAGAAATATTTGCCCAGAGCTAATGAGGTGATTTTTTTCATTTTGACTTTGGAATTCCATGACTTACTACGATGTCTGAACAGACTGTGGAGAAAAATAAGCAGACTGTTTATATTTTCTACTAACATGTTTGCGGTGCTGTTGGTTTGTACATAGCATTTAGAAAAGTAGAGTCCAATAGACCTAGCAAAGAGAAGGTGTCAAACTCCATAAGAACAGCTGTTTTCCTGTAGCGTTTTTGTTTGAGCGTGTACCTTTTTTGAATGTAAAAGCACTACTGAAAGTCAAAGTACATTTTTTTTGGTCTTGACAATTGTCAGCTCTATGTTGAGTCAGTAGCTTGGAAATGATGTATAATTATGGTTCTCAGCAAGGACTTGCTGAAAATGTCTAATAATGAAGAGCTGGACACAATCCATTTTTTTTGTGTTTACAACTTGTAATGTTAATTTTGTACTTTTGTTGAATATTTGCACATAGGGAGGAATGAATTACTGTAAAGGAAAGAGCAAGCTTAAGAAAATATGAACCAAAAATCAAAGTGAAAAGACAAAGCCTTCAGTGCACATCAGTAATTTAAATTCCAATAAATGAAAGTACCTGTATGCCCATATTCTCTCAATCAAAGAACAGATGTTATGTAAACTTGGAACATGCAGTGCTTCTGTGAATGAGTACTTAGAATTGCATCTAGTTTTCCAGTGTTCACAGCGTCACAGAAAAACCATACAGATTTTAAGGTATATTATTACCCTACACAAACAATTCTGTAGCTAAAGACAAAAAGTATGAACTGTACTTTTCTCTGTATAAGACAGTAAGATAGGGAACAAACAAAAGAACTTGAAGCGTTGACCCAGTCCCAGAGATATGACATCACTGGCATAAGTGAAACCTGATGGCATGAGTCTTGTGACTGGAGTGCCATGTTGCATGGTTACTGGCTCTTCAGGAGGGATAGGCAAAGCAGGTGAGATGGGAGTGGTATTGCATGGAATAGAAGGGTGGAATTTATGGAACTTACAGTTGACAATGGCACAGTTGAGAGCCTTGGAGCACAGATGTACATACAAACTGGGGAATGAGTCGCTGGAGAGCAGCGCTGTGGAAAGGGACCAGGGGCACCTGGTTGATGGCAAGTTGAATAGGAGTCAGCAGTGTGCCCTGGTAGCCAACCATGTCTGGTATACATAAGACACAGCATTGACAGGCAGCTGAAGGAGGTGACTGGCCCACTCTGCTAGAGTGTTTTATGCAGCTTTGGGTGCCACAATATAAGGAGGATATAAAGCTATTAAAGAGCTTCCAAAGGAGGACTATGAAGATGGTTAAGGGCCTAGAGGGGAAGCCATAAAAGGAGCAGCTGAGGTCACTTGATCTGTTCAGCCTGGAGAAGAGGAGATTGAGGGGAGACCTCAGTGTTGTCTACAACTTCCTTATGAGGGGAAGTGGAGGGGCAGGCACTGATCTTTCTGGTGACCAGTGGTAGGACCTGAAGGAAAGGCATGAAGCTGTCTCAGGGGAGGTTTAGGTTAGACACGAAAAAAAGATTCTTCACCCAGAGGTGGTTGGGCACTGGAACAGGCTTCCCAGGGAAGTGGCCACAGCACAAAGCCTGCCAGAGTTCAGGAAGCATTTGGACAATGTTCTCAGGCACATGGTATGATTCTTGGGGTTGTCCTGTGCAGGGCCAGCAGTTGGATTTTGATGATCTTTGTGGGTACCTTCCAACATAGTATATTCTATGATTTTATGAAAACTGATTATTCAGTTTTAATTATACAAAACTAATAGATCTGATAAAGTGCCTGATAATGTCTGTAACAGACTGGAATGGATATGAGTATGATAAAAATCATCCTGATGTGTTTAATGTATTTGACATGTCATTATTAGAGATATTAAAGCAGCTTACACACAATCAAGACAGAATCTAATTCTGTTTTCAAACAGAAATTCTGGACATAGATCATCTAAGCACAAATATCAGTTTCTTATATCCTACAGGTGTGTACACATTTCCAAAATTTTATGGTAACAAAAATTGTTTAAAGCTCTAAAATGCATCACAGCATTCCAGCGATGATTTGAATATTTCTCGAACACTTCAGCTGATATCTCTTGAGCTCGTGCATCACAGCATTCCAGTGAGGATTTGAATATTTCTCAAACACTTCAGCTGATATCTCTTGAGCTCTTCCCAATTTCATAAAATCTTCAGTTACCCTTACAGGAGGAGTATCAGTGGGATAATGCAGTTGCATGGTTTTTGTGCAAAGTAGGGAGTCTGCCCCTCACTCTACCATTCAGGCAAACAGCAGAGGTTTCTGCATCTCTCTTCTGAACTCCAACAAAATTATACTAATATCCCACTGTATTATATCCCAAAATAACAAAGTAAAAATATTTTTACTGTTAGTAACAGCCAAATAATTAACTGATGTCTCAATAACAAATTTGAAGACAAAAATGTGTAAAATGAATGGCAACTGAAGGTATGAAACTATTATTTTTCAAAGACTTAAATCTAATTTAAAAGCTCCCAACTTACGGATTCACAAAATAAGAGCATAGATATCAGGTGTGGATTGAATTGCCTCAAAGGTTAAGAGGAAGACCAGAAATAAAAGGAAAATGTGAATCTATGGGCAAAATTTCAAACTAGAAAAAGCAATTTTCAACTCAAATCTGTACTGATGTTTACAGACTCAAAGTACAAAGGTAGTTTCAACATATATACTACATAATTTTAATTCCAGTAGCATAAAGATATTTTGACCACTTCAGAAACCAGGTAGATTAAGGATCTTAAAATGAATTTCAGCAACATAAGATGTGTTTCTTCAGTAAAACATGTCTGTTTGTTTCCCACCTTAGTTTTCAGTCTAGCTCTTATCACCCATATAAACAATTTAATTACATTGTGGTGGGCTGACCATGACTGGATGCCAAGCGCTCACCAAAACTGCTCTATCACTCCTCTCCTCAGATGGACAGGGGAGAGAAAATATAACAAAAGTCTCATGGATCAAGATAAGGACAAGGAGACGTCTGTCAGCAATTACCAAAATGGGTAGAACAGACATGATTTGGGGAAATTAAATTATTACCAATCAAATCCGGGTAGGATAATATGAAATAAAACTGAAAACACCTTCCCCCACACCTCCCTTCTTCCTGGGATCTTTGACTCTTGATTTTCTCCAACTCCTCTCTGCCAGTGGCACAGGGGGAGAGGGAATGGGGGCTTTGGTCAGTTCATCGCACACTGCCACTCCTTTCTCTTCAGGCAGAGGACTCCTCACACTCTTCCTCTGCTACAGTGTACAGTAACTCCCACGGGAGACAGTTCTCCATGAAGTTCTCCAACTTGAGTCCTTTCCATGGGAAAAAGTTCTTCATGAACTGCTCCGGTGTGGGTCCTCTACTGGGTCACAAGTCCTGCCAGTAAGCCTGCTCCAGTGTGGGTTCCTCTCTCCACAGGTCCACAGGTCCTGCCATGTGCCTGCTCCAGTGTGGGCTTCCCCTGAGGTCACAGCCTCCTTTGGTGTAGGGTCCTCTGGATGCTGCAGGTGGATCTTTGCTCCACCATTAACCTTGATGGACTGCAGGGAGACAGCTTGTCTCACTGTGGTCTCCACCATGGGCTGCAGGGGAGTCTCTGCTCAGGTGCCTAGAGCACCTCCTCTCACTCCTTCTGCACTGACCTTGGTGTCTACAGAGTTGTTGCTCTCACATATTCTCCCTCACTCCTCTCTCTGCTGGCTGCAATTTGCTTCTGCACCATATCTTTTCTCTCTTCTTAACTGTGTTATCCTCGAGGCATTGCAACTGTTGCTGATGGGCTCAGCGTTGGCCAGCAGCGGGGCCATCTTTGAGTCAGCTGGCATTGGCTCTATTGAACACAGGGGAAGCTTCTTAAGGCCTCTCCCTGCTACCAAAACCTTGCCATGCAAACACAATACATAGAGAATGTAACTGCTTAGATTAATCTAAGTTCTGTAATTCCATTGAGCTATATAGCATTCTTTTTGCTAAATATGAAAGAAATATCAAAATGTATCCAAATTGGTCAGAAACCTGTTTTCCTTCAAAATTTTCAATTTCTAGTAGTGTTACAATACCAATTATGTATTACTTAGATCATTAGTTTTAGCCTTTCATGTTGACATGCAGTTTTGTTTCCCAAGATATGATATTAACACATTAGTCTCACAAGCTTTTCTGCTGATTTTCCATGGAATACACTGCAATGCAAATGTACTTATTTTGCAGTTTTTATTTCTGTAAAATGGTTTGAGCATTCTCTTGGGGTCTAGATAAGATACTCTCAAAGGAGAGTTTTTCTGAACCTGGTCAAATTTCTTAATGGGCAGCGAAAATAGATATTACTTTCAACAATTTAAAATTTTTCTTTAGCAAGTTAGGAAAAAGATCATTTGTAGTGGTACAACCACTCTCTTGACAAGCTTTCTTGATCAAAGAGAATTTAGTAAAAACACTAAAACCATTCCTGTATGTTAAATATGTTACACTCCTCTGTGTGCTCTTTTACAGACGACAGGAAGGCTTAATTTATTTACCAAATGCTTGTGCTTAAAGTCCTGTGGGAATTGCAGGTTCTTCATTTTATTATGCATAGTTTCTCAAAGTGAAACATCAAGGCTGAAATAAACTGTTGGACCTAAACTGGAATCAAATTAATTTTCTTAAAATCATGAACATAGAATCTGAGTTTAAAACAGTTCTTCTTTCCTTGATTGTGAATTTCTAGCTGTTTCCATGGTAGTCACTTGCACAACTGTGTCTGAGAGGCTGATCCAGCCAAGAAAATTTCATTATTGTTGTTTAAACTTAATTTTCTGCCTAATCAGATAATTGACTATATGACCCCATGGATACAAGCTGCTGGTTTAAGAAAAACAAAAGAACAACAGCATAGAAGTATGAATCTGAGAGGTCACAAGAGAAAATTAGATCAGTGCTTTAAGAAGCTTTCTTTTTTTCTTGAGATTGCACTTAAAAGACAGCCAGATCCAGAAATGCCTCAGAGTTGATCTCTGTGGTCATATCCTGTGCAGTCAAAAATCAATGTATGAGGATAAGCAAAGATACCTAATAGGAGTAAAAGAAGGAAGAGGAAGAGAGCTGAATGAGGTGATGCAAATAGGTCTTGAGAAGCCTGGATTGGCAGCAGGTTCAAAAGGGATGCTGAGGACAAATGAAGTGGTTAAGAGATGTAGAAAGGGAAGAAAGGCAACTTAGGAAGTAGAAAGAGGACTCCAGAACAATGAGGTTTAAGGAAGATCAAGCTGGTTACATTGGGAACTGTGGTTGATGGGAGTTCTTTGGCGGACTCCTCTTTTACCATCTAACACCTACTTTTGTTGGTCATACCTAGTCTACTCCCTCACAAACCCACACTGCTTCAGTTTCCCACTTGCTTCCTCTTTTTTGTCCATAAAGGTTCATAACCTGCCATAATAAGGTCTCATTCTCATTCATTAATTCTTCTCTGAATATCCTAATAATATATATATCAGGTCTGTATTTAGAACCACAGGAAAGACCTACAAACCAATTGGATTTGTAATAACATCAGTAGGCAGCTGTGAGGCATCTATGCAATTTGCAATGATTTTAAAGCTATCTAGTGATAAACATCATATTTATTTGTGATACACACTATCCAATAATAATGCTACTAGTAGTAGATAATTCTGGAACCTTCTGTTAGATCTGCCTTAGCAATTTCTACCATTAAAACCAAAATTTTAGAAAATATCAGTTATATAGTAATTTTAGGGTCTTTAGGTTTCTGTCCATCTACAAGGTGTAGGAATGAGAAGCATCTTTGGACATAATGAATTTAAAAAATTTTTAAAAAAGGGAAAAGGATCTAAAGCTAATGCCTTACCTATATCTGTGAAATAAAATGTTAAAGTGTTCTGTTATCACGAGTTGGTTCAGATAAAATTCAGTATATTTCTACAGCATTCATCAAAGCACTATCTGAGTGAAACTCCAAAAGTGCATAATTTAATACTTCTTTTATTCTATCCTCTTTGCCAGTTACATTATTTGAGCCAGAGATATATCACTCTTCAAAAAACAGATGCTTTCAAATGGCTGTTGCTTTCTAAGAACAAAGAACTTAACTGTTGTTGTAGGCTGTATGCATCTTCAACTCAGCTTAGTCTGGATGAGGAATTTGTACCATCTTCAGTGAGCAGAGTCTTTTCTTACAGTAATGAGACTATCTGAGAAAGCAGATGGTGCTTAAGAAAATACTATTCAATTTTTTAAGAAGAAAAAATACTAACTGTTGAGCTAGACAAGTTTCTTATTTGGTTAAGAGATGAGTTTTATCTCAGAATACTTAAGCAAGTATCTTGACAGAAGTAGAAGCTCAAGGAGGAAAGAACCAGAAACTTCTCTGCATTTTTATTCCACAGACAAAATAATTCTGAAGTGACTAAGTATAATTTTTCTTTAAGGTTGTCCAAACATCTGATCTCACTGTAACAAAACAAGAATTTGAGTATCATGCCTTTGCTCTGGTAGTTTCTATTTCCATTTACTCTACAAAAAAAACCCAAAACAACAAACCCATTTATCATTTTTGTTATTTTACTTGATACTAGAGGCCTTAGGTCTGTTATCCGTGAGAGAATTGGCACCTGCCTGCACCTCACCTTCTGTTTTTCTTCAAACAACACATGCTGTACTTATGCTGGAAAACCAGCAAAATTCTTATGCTGGAAAGCCAGAGCAAGGATCTTAGGCTTTTATTTTACAACTACAGGTGAAAATCTGAAGTACTGGAGTCAGTAGCTATTATTTGACAAAACTATATTTTCTAGGACAAGATACAAGGATCATGATTAAAATGTACCTTAACAATCTGGCAACTACTCTGCAACATTTATACAAAAATAGCAAATTAAATGATTGAATATGACCCCTATTTCTTACAAATTAAATCTTTCATATTTTATTTAATAGAAATCATTACAATCCATGCCATAAAAGATGAGATGTACAACGACCCCTATTTCTTACAAATTAAAACTTTCATATTTTATTTAATAGAAATTTATTTCTTCAATTATAGACATTTCCAGATTAATCCATAGTATTCTTTGAGTACATAAACCTATTGTTTTTAAGCTACATTGTCATGCCTACACTGAGAACTTCAGTTGTTATCAGTGCTTTTAACTCTTATATATAAGTTCTCATGTATAAAAAAATTTAAAAGAGCATCTGTTGTTCTTTTTTTTAATTTAAAACTGCTTTATGGACATTTGTTCAGTCTAACTCTAATATATATAAAACACAAGATCAGAAAATATGCATTGTGCAACAAATGTTTAAGTTTACAGGGTCTGTGCTAGAACAGATGTCTATTAAAATCCTTTCCTACTCCGAAATCATTACATTCCATGCCATAAAAGATGAGATGTACA
>NW_008670787.1:0-22545 GCF_000695815.1 Acanthisitta chloris
CCCTGGCAGTGTTCAAGGCCAGGCTGGATGAACCTTGAGCAACCTGATCTAGTGAGGAGGTGTCCCTGCCCATGGCAGAGGGAGTTTGGACCAGATGATCTGTAAGGTCCATTCCAACCCCTAAAATTCTATGGTTCTATGAAAATATTCTTGCTTTCTCAGTGATTTTTTTGCTCTTAAGTTTTTTTTCAGTTGCTGTTTCTCATGTGCCCTCTCTGCAATGCCCGATTTATATAGATATGACCTTTGACAAGCTGTTGGGCTGAAGTTGAGCTTGAAGATCCTTCTGCCACTCTGTGCTGTGTCAAGGCATAAGCCTCCATAGTACAGCTCACATAAGAGAACATTGGTCAACTGCTCTACCATCTCATTTGATATATTGAGGAGGTCAAAGCATTGCAGCTCACCCTTAAAGGGCAGAAAGATTTTCTTTCCCTTTTTTATTTGAAATTTCTGATTAGTGACATAACTGTGGCTTTGGGAGCTGCAGCAGCTGTCTAAATGTGTCCAATTTTTGGGGTGCTGGGGTTCAACAGAAACAGTCTAGTCAATATTAGTAGTTGGTAGGAGAAAAAGATACCCAGTGATGTGCAGAGCACTTTCATCTGTGCTCACCAGAGAGACCGATCAACAGCAAAGCCTTTCCTGGTTTGGTAATCACTATTATTTGGACTGTACACAGGCAACACATTAATGTCTGGCTTCTAAAATGATGATTTGTCATAGCTACTTACTCTTTTTCACAAATGTTTTTTAGTGATCTGCTGTATATTTATACAGCCTGGGAATTTATCTGTAATTTATCCGTTATAAGACTTTTTAATAGTTCATTAATTGAAAACTCTGGCAGACAAAACAAGCCAAAAAATTAGGGTTTTGGGTTTTTTTCCTGTTTTCTTTTTTTTTGCAGAAATGTCAAACTTCTCTCTTCTGTTTGGACTGCTACCCTGTGTAAGATGAATTATCAAGTTTATTATATTTTGAAAATAACTAGTTTTTGTAGTGTTCATTCTGACTGGTCCACTACATCTATTTAAAGGCTAATATTGTAAGGATAGTAGAAGTATGAATTATATGGTACTTCTTTAAGTCCATTTGCTTTCCTAAAGTAAAAGCTTTTCTTCCTGGATTAATGCAGATTTACCTTGGTTCCTTTTTATATCCTGTGTAGATATGTGTGCTTGTAGGAACTTCTATGAGCTCCTTAAAACAGATGGGATTTTATGTTTTGAAAATTAGGGTTTTATTAAAAGAGTCTTGCAGTCCTTCCCAACCTGGGGTAGCTGTCACATGTCTGGATTTGTGAAGTACTCTTGAGAGAGCATTGAATATGCTTGGCATTAAAATGACTTTTCTGCATAGGAGGTGCTGTTATGGATGGTGGCATTAAAGGAGTTTTGTTTAGAGTTGGTTTTGTCTGTTGTCTTTGGATCTCAATCTGATTACATGCCTTATCAGCCTGAGTGAATGTAATACTAACCATGAAGGGATACACTTCTGCTTTTGGTCTTCTCCTAAGAGCTGTTTTATCAATGTAACCTTAACTGTTCCTTTCAGTTTAGCAATAGTTGTGGATTCGTTTCCCTACTAATATTAGGGTTTTTTACTAATTCATTGTAGGAATTTTGTTACTGTTGTGAAAGTATTATTGTGATTATTTTGGTTGGTTCAATTCTTGGTCCTTCAGTAGTGATATCATGTTTAACTGAATGGAAACTGGCATTAAACTCCTTAATCCCTTTCATATTAATTCTTTGGAGGAGTTTGGCTCCGAGTTTCTTTTGCTTACATATATTTTAAAAGTGCCCTTATGCAAGTATTTCAAAGATTAATGTGCCTTTTTTTTTTTTCTTAGGGAAAAACAGAGTTTTAGGATTGTGGCTTATATTAACTTCTTTTATCCTTGCTATGTCTCCATAAGATTAGTGAACTAAAGTTTAGATTGTATATAATCACAGTAATAATACCAGCTATTTAGCTTTCTATGTAAATTTGCTGTTTGTATTTATTTCATAGAATATGAACTTATACTGTATGTGTAATACAGGTAAATTTTGTGAACCTGTATTAGAAGTTCCTTACTGAGTTTTTTACCAAGTCTGAAGCAGGATGGATAAGAAATTCAGTACCTTGTGATTGAGCAACACATTCTTTTAATGGATTTTTTTTTTCTTTTTTGTCGTTGGCCTGTGAATTATTGGAACAGCCAAAGACAAAAATCTGTTACGTGTTATTTTGGCTTGGCAGAAATAATGCAAAGAACTGTCAAAGGCAAAGAGTAAGCAGAAGCTGTAATTTCCTTTTTACCACTGAAGAATAGATTTGGCTGGCTTAGGCTTTCAATGCTAATCTGTCTCTGTGTGGCCAAACAGATTTTTGGAACCTTTTTGTAGTATATTTATTTTCTGTTCACTTCAGGCCAAACGTTGTAAGGTCATATGTTTTTTGGCACATACAGGGTGGTGAAGTGAAAAAAGTTAAAGAGAAGGAATTGGAATTAAGGACTCTGATCTAGACCATTTAAATTGAGATTGCCAGTTGATACAGTTAGGCCATGGCTAGCAATACTGGTATGTTCAATTGTGGAATTTTTTTTAAAACTTTACAGCTTGCTTTAATATTAAGAAATTTTTTTTTTAAACTTTACAGCTTGCTTTAATATTAAGGATCATAGCTGAAATTCTTAAACAGTTCCAAAAGAATATATTGCAAAACTTTACCACAGTTTTATACCATTTTAGTTAATTGACTTGAACTTAATTTCAGTCTTCCTTCTAATGGTAAGCATGTTTTTCTTTCTATACTATTTTAACAGAAAGCAGATTTCCTCTTGTGATTGTAATTGTGCCATGCTCCTTAAACCTTCTGTCTTAACTAAGGATTAGTAACATTTCTGTCATGAAGCATTAATTTGATGTTTGACTTAATATCCATTCCTTATTTGCCTGAACATGTTTGTCTTAATGTCTTCAGTATTTCAAAATGATGGGACAGACATATTTGTGCTGTACGTGCTTCTCTCTGTGGCTTTTAATTTAGAACAAACAGTTCAATGCCTCTTTGTACTCTGCTTTGCTACTGTATAGATGACAGCATCTCGGCTGCGAGCACATCTGATGTCCAGGACCGTCTTTCAGCCCTGGAGCTGAGAGTGCAGCAACAAGAAGATGAAATCACTGTGCTAAAAGCAGCATTGGCTGATGTGCTAAGGCGTCTTGCTATCTCTGAAGACCATGTAGCTTCTGTGAGAAAATCAGCACCAAGTAAAGGTAAGCCCATATTTGGTAAACTCTCTCTAGAGTCAGAGTGTTATCATGTTAGAATGTTCTCCGTTGGTCATTTCTTTTTTTCCCTTTTCTGTCTCATTTGGGAAAGGCAGATCTATTTTGAGCTGGAGGGGTTAGATTTTTAATAGCAGCTTAAATGTATATGGCTAACAGATATCTGAAATATGCATACTATTTTCACTGCTTGCTGAGATTTTTGTGTATTTGACGCCCCCAATGAAAATTTGCTTATTTCTTGCTAGAAGGTTCCTGTTTTAGCAAGAAGTAGTGAAATGCTTTACAGCTTTACTCTTTAGCCTTCCGCTGGAGGTTCTGGTACTCATGGACAGTTCTGAGCCTCAGCTTTGACTTCACCTAGACATTAGTCAGCTGAAAGGGCATATTAGAGGCTTCATTGCTCCCTGCTCCTAAATTTAAAAAAAACAAAACCAAAATACATTGCCACCAAGTAAGAAGGCTTTCTGTATATGGTGAATTTGAGTTCAACTGCAGAGATACATCAGACCTATGGGTGGTGAGTTAAGTGGTAATGTAGCCTCTCAGCAGTATCTCCTTTACTTAGAGTATTGTAATTTTTACATTGCAACTTTGAAGTATGTGGGATTGTTTAAATGTAAAGAAACTAGATGCTGTTTGCACTAATTTTTACTAATTTTCCCCCTGTGGGAGTTTCATATTCTCTTCTGGAGAACTATTTGTATCAAGTTATTTGAACTTACTCTGACTTAAAGTTGTGTATTCAAAGAGAACTACAGCTACTTATGTTTGTGGCATATGTTAGGTCTCTAAATAAAAGCTTAGGTCATATTCCAGATAACACTGAACTGATACAATAAAGCCTATGTTTGTTTGCATTATATAGGCTGAAAGTGCAAAAGCTGAAAATACTGCAAGTTTGAATTACTTTATATATGGCAGAGCAATCAAATTCCGTAATGAAATGTTTTTGCAGTCTCTGCCAGATGAAAGGAAGTTATGATGCTTAATTGGCTTGGGCTCTGAATCCTGCCATTCTCTCTTGCTTTCTGAATGGTAGACTATTGTCATCCCTGCTTATAAATGCAGCTTTTATCTATCCCATATACGTGTCTATGCTCAGCAAGACTCAGGCTTCCCTTTCTAACTCTTTGTAAATAGAGCTCTAGCAAGTATTTCAACTAAATCACTCTGCTGTCTGCTGTGTATTATAGCAAAAAGAAAATGTCCAAGTGAAAAACTGTGGGCAAAACGTGTGCACATTAGGACCTTATTCTTCCTGTTTAAATGCAGAGAAGTTGGGATGTTCACAAACGTGGCTAAAAACCTTTGGCTCGGAGCCGTCTTAATACCCAGCAAATTCTGTGTACAGGCAAGGTGAACTTGTTCTGTTCTGCAAGGTGCCTTGGGGCTATCTCCTTTCTGGGGGTCTTGGGACTATATTGAATTCTCCAGGTCAATTTGTTTAGTGAAAAAATAAATTAATTATTTGGAGAAGGGAGGGTGGAATATCTAAATATCTTCAGTTTATTACATATTGCATCTCTACAAATGAATGGCAACAGCATGTAACTGTGAGGAAAGAGATGGGACAGGGACAGAGATGTACATGTGTGATTTAATACATTGAATTTAAATGAGTTATGACTAATTGGCACTGTATTTAATTTGTGGTGGATGTATCCCTATTGTGTTCAGTTACGTAGTACCACCAGGCAACATATTAAGTTCACTGTTAATCATGAAATCAGTTGGTATAAAGACATCACAGAAGACAATGTTCACATACAGTGAATACTGGAATCCTGTAAAAGTCTAAAATTAGACTTGAAGGATGAGCTTGAGATTAAAACAAGTTCATACATAGCTTTGTGCAATACCCTACGTTCTACTTTTGATTTCTGTATTTTAAGTTCACTCAATAAAGAGCTCTTGAAATGTTTTACCAGAGGTAAATGTATTATTTTCTTGAATGAGTAGGATTAGCAGAAGATCTGAATTGCCATACAAAAATAATAGTCAAGGAAGTAATTGTTAAGTTTTCTTTGAAGTATTATATGTGTACATAACAGGCTCTTACTAGTCAAGTCATGACTGCTGCAAAGGTAGCTGTAGCCCTCCAAAACTCATTTTGGTGTTCGTGATCCTGTCAAGAATCTGGATTTCTGCATTATAATAATTCCAATTTCATGGTAGATTTTGTAGGTAGGCTTTCTTTTAAAAAATTGCTGAGGCTTAAAATCACAGAAGTATGTCTCCTTACAGCAGCCCTTAAATACATACTGACACAAATAATGAGTAAAGAGAAGAGATGTGTGTGTGTATCTGAATACATTGAGAGAGATGTGTATATTTGCAGTATGGCAACACATTGAGATAAATACTTTAAAAATAAACTGAATTTACAAGAATTATAGTACTGGGAAAAGCCATTTTAAATCTTTCCATCAAACAAAGGAGTTTTAATCTGAGTAAGAGGCAATTACTAACCTAGTTTGAAGGAGTCTTTCTTACTTTTTGCTGAAATGAGTTTTCTAAAACCTTTCAATTTTTTTCATTTTGCCACCTCAGCAGTGGCTTTGAGGAGAGATTTTTCATAGGCTAAAAATAATTGTTGTGAACAGACTGTGAATCACACTGAAAGGGACAAATGCTGATCACCTTTTTACTGATTTTTCTTATTCTGAAATTGATGAATCAATTTAGTGCAATAAGTTATCTCTTCATCTTTTGTCTAGTTTGTCTGCATGCCACATCTGGTGCACTAATTCTGTTCTTAATTTTCTTACTCTCTTGTTTTAGATTGACAGATTGAAACAGTAGCTGAAGATAAAGTTTTTGATATATACTTTTTTTTCTTCCTCCCCCCCCCATTTCTGTCACAGGCTTATTTTGAACTTAGGCCATTCTTCAGTGAAAAAATTAACATGTGCATGGGTAGATTTTTATTTCTAATTCATGGGCTATCAGTTGGGAGGTTGCTATCTATGATTTTGTGTGTCTAGTCCTGTCCCAGAAGCAAGCTGCTCTTCATATAGGGATTTGAGAATTCTAGAAGATAAGATAAAAGGTGAGATTTTTTAGCCACTTTAGTGTCTCCTAGTAAAGAATGAAGTGGAGATACTCTATAAGGAAAATACCTCTGGCAGGGATTGCAAGAGGATTAGCACTTGCCTGTATTCACAGTGAAAAGCAGGCTGGGAGGGTTTGCATGTGACTTCTCAATGCAAAGTTAGTCTAAATAAAGAGAATCTTATCAAAATGAAAAGACTATGATAGTACTTCTCCATTTCTGTGCACAGCTAAGAATGACTACACAAAAGAGAAATTACCAGGTCCAAAGATAGTGTTGAAGATTTGAAGTGCGAAAGGGTTTGATTGGGGATCAGATCCTCAGTAGCTACAAGTTTTGTAGGGATCATAGTGTGGGGGTTTGTTTGTGGGTTTTTTTCCCTTCTTTCTGGCTTGCTTGCTCTCTTTTCTCTTTTTAATAGGCAGCTTTGTAAGAAGAATTTCTTTGGTGGGAAATTCTTTGCTTTTGGCAGCTCTGCACTCTTGTTGCCACATGCCTCTGCTGTTGATGCATGATTGATGCTGTTAACATTCACAAAAAGTTCCAAAACCAAAGATTACCTGGACACTGAAGAAAAGGAAAGCACAAAGCAGTCTGGTACTTGTGGCTGCCAGCAAGATCAATTGGCTCACAGCTGGTGCCTGGTAAACCTATTAAAATCTTCAAGGGTGTCAAAATGTGTGTAAGAGGAGAATTCATCCCTCAGGCTCTGGGTGTGCAGACAAGTTTGTGGCAGACAATGGCACCAGTAAAATATCTCAGACTAATCATATCACTGGGGTATGAGCTCGTGCCTGAAGAAGTAGCCATCTAACAGAAGGTATATCTGATGTCTGCCTGTAGAGAAGTAAAGAGTTCATGTCCTTTTTCTGGACTCAGAAATAATGAGGAGACTTGACAAAGGTTAAACCTTTGGAGGAACATTTCCTATTGTTTGGACAGGAATCGGTATCAAATAACTCATATGCAAATTCAACTTACAAAGTGAAATTGAAATAGTAGATGAGAGTTTGTAGAGAGGGTTTCCTGTGACAGTGCAGGCTGGCAGACTGAGAGACATTTTATTTTACTTAAAATGGGGATCTTTGGAACCTGCAAAAGCAGCTATGTATTGGAAATGCAGTTGGTGACTTTTTTTTAACCTTTTTTTTTTTTTCTTTGTGCAGTGGACTTTTATAATAGGAACCCATGAGTTTTCCTTCTTTTCCTGCTTTCTTTACTTGTATGAAATAATGTGTCTCATCAAATTCCAGCTCATTGCACTAATATAGGCAAAGCACTTCAGATGTAATTTTTACTTTATCACAACAGTGGTTTCATTTCAATAACAATAAGTTATTTTGCTTTATCACAACAAAAATTGACTTTAGGTGTTCAGCAAGCTTTATTAATGAAAGCAGAAGATAGATGTGTTTTGTGTTTTCAGTCATAGCACTTTTTAATGAGCGGAGTTGTTCTAATAACTGAGTACATGTTTATGTTGTCTAATCCATAAATGTTAAAGGAGCAAAAAATAGAAGCATAGATAGGAAAATTCTTGTGGTAATGGTAGGATATAAGTTCTTATCCACAATATTAAAAGTAACCTGGCAAGCTTGTACGTGTGTCATTTTACTCATGGGAAAAGTCCAATCGAGGTTTGCAGTCTGTATGCTCACATAACAAATAATTATACTCTTGAGATCTTAATGTATTTTCCAGGTATTGGTTTTAGTCCCATCTGTTCTTTCTGCATTTCTTCTCCATTTTTTCCTATCTTCTGCTCTGAGTTATTGAATATTTTCTTTTTCGTCAGTTATACTTACTATTCTTGATGCTCTTGATATATTTTCCTTTTTTCAAAGAATTTGGATCTAGAGGGAATTAATGAACTAAGGGTCACTAACCAGCTAAACGAAGTTTAGAAAAGCGAAGTGAAGAAGAAAGTGCAGGGTTGCTTCTTTTTATTTTAAGAATCTTCTGTAACTGAATAATCTTGTTAATTGCAGATATTCAGAGTATTATAGAGGAGTATTTTTCAGTCGTGGTGATAGGTATCCTTATTCTTTTTCCATATGCTTCTTACAGTTTTGGATACATTTTGTGCTTCTGTGTACTTTTTTTAGAACAGTATAGGCAAATTTTCCTGAGCAGTACTCTGCTGTGCTCCATGATGCTTCTCAAACTAAGAATTGCAATGTTGGAAGAGTTAAGTTTTGCCTCTCACTTTTTCAGATAAAAATTGCTCATTGTTATAACATGAGTGGCTTTTTGGTCACTGTTTGCAACAGCATGACAAATTGTTTCAAATGACCATAGTTAAAATTTTATTTCCTCTGCTTAGATTTAGCTCATTTGGCAATTGCTTGAGCAAGTAGATGGTGCCTCTGGGAATGTGTAGCAAAATAGTAAGATAGGAGGGATAATGAAAAGGGCTGTGTGGTTTTAATAAACAATTGGCCAAAGAAGTCTTCAGTTTCCCTGGGTGGTTTGTTTTAAAATGTCAGCCCAAAGAGCAGAGGCATGGTCCCCCTAACACCTGAAAAGCTAGGTTTATATCTTTGGGTGAATCATTTTAGTTAGACATCCATGTGTTAAGTTACTAGCTATAAAGATTTTGCAGGACATCTCTAAAATCAATATTTAATTATTCTTAATATTGGAGTTAGCTTATCTGCCCATTAGGAGCGATTCACTTGTACCTCCAGATGTTTATGCATTAGCTATACATTCTCTACCTGCTGCAGATTAGCCTGCCTCTATTCAGATAGTTCTTTTCCTTTTAATAGGGAATAACAAATAACATATGTTTAATAGCTAACTGTCAGTTGAAATTTGTGAAATTGGACTTCAGTTTAAAAAAAAAAGTATAAAAAGCATGTCTACTTTTCCAGGTAGATGTAATTATTGCAAGAAGAATAAAGTTTGTCTAAACTTAAGTTCTGTCCAAAAATTATTTAACAAGAAGCATAACCTGTAGGTAGTGAACTGAATTTTTGCCTGATTTGTTTTGATCATTATTTGAGACCTAATGTCTCACTCTGACCTGTAACATTTGTTGATGTGACAGAAGAAAACAGTTTTTCTACTTAAGAAGTCTCAATGAGAATAATTCTTACTATGAAAGTGAAGTAGTTGAATAAAACAAAATGCCAAAGAAATTATTTGCCTACCCTTCATAATACAGCACTCTGAAAAGAGTTTTAGTGCTCCCAAGCTATTTCTTTGCCAGCACCTTCCATGAGCTAAGGGACTCTAATTTGTTGGTTTGTATTTAATTTCTTCAGCATCCTTTATTTCTGGTTTGGTTTTTTTTGTTTGTGAACGCGCCTATCTGTAGGTATATTACCAGCAAAAGAAAATTAAGGAGTGCAAAATAATAATTTATATCAACAGAGGTTTAGGTTGGAGATTAGGAAAAATTTCTTCACAGAAAAAGGATTGTTTGTAGAGCATTGGAATAGTCTGCCCAGGTCACCATCCCTGGAAGTGTTCAAAAAGTGTGGGATATAGCACTTGAGGATATGATTAAGTGTTGAACATGGTGATGGTATTAGATTGATGGTTGGGCTTGATGATCTTGAAGGTCTTTTCCAACTTCAGTGATTCCATGATTCCATGACTTGACATCCTTTGAAACTTTGGAAGCAAGAGTAATGACTACAGTTACCTACTTTTATACAATTCATTATACCATCTTGAAATAAGTTTAGGATTTGTCACAATTTCTAGTTCATTTTTGATGTTGTTGTATTAGGAAGGAAGTGGAGATAAAATCTCATGTTCTCCTACACTTAGAACTATTTCAGTCTGTTTTTCTGCAGCTCACCTCTGTGATCTCTCTTGTGACTTAGTATGGTTGCACTATGTGGTGGTACACTTCTTTAGTAAGAGTACCAACTTAGTTGTCTGTTCCTCCAGCCATCAGTTTTATTTGCATGAAACCCCATGGCATGTAAAATATTTGAAATATAAAAAAAACTTTGTCAAGTTTTGCTGAAAGGGAAGTATTTTAAGGCCGTTGAAGGACTTGAACATTATGCTTTGTTGTAAAAATAATTTTAAAAAGTAAAATAAATAAACAAGGCTTTAGAAAAAGTTTTGGTTTTGAATGTGTAATTTGTTGTGCTTTCTCTTTGCAATCCACTTGAATTAAGTGCCAAGAGAAGTAATTTTAATATAGCTGCATCTACTTACTTTAAATCGAAATTACCTGAAGAAGAAAAAGCAGAGTTTGTTTTTTTCTCTGGAAGAAAGGTAATTTACCTGTTAGGATATCAGCAAACACAAAGGTATTAAATAAGCAAATTGTTGTTCCAGTAAACATGATTAATAACATAATAAACTACATTTTAACATAAGAAATTGTAACTTTGGGGTTTGGGAAAAAAAAGTCACAGGGCATACATTTTCAAAACTTAGCACTGTCTCTTATAGCTTGGCTTTGTTTATTTCCCCAGTTAGCTAATCAAGGCTGATAAAGAGCTGGAAATAGATTATTGGTTTATTGTAGTATTATTTTTCTAATACTACTTATCTTGCATTCACAGATTTGTATACTTGACAAATGTTAATGAAATGCTTTTGAACTCAACAGATACTATTCTATGAAAATTATGAGAACAGGGATGAATCCATTATCCATAAAATACATTTATTACCACTTTGATCTCTGACAGTTTGGCTTTAATCCTGGTCACCATACAGTGGCTTTCATTTTACATTCAGTTTATGTCTGGGTTTTGTTCCAAATTAGCAGATAAAGCTGAGTGCTCTTCAGTCTGAAAACTTTCAGACTGTTTATGCTAGCAGGTGATGTGTGACATGATATTGGCAGAGATGTGCAGCCTGAGTGCTTGAGGAACTCAACTGATCTGGAATTTGTGTTCTCCTGTGCTGCTTCATTATTTCCCAGGTCTCTAAAGCAAAGTTGCTTGACTGCTATGAAGGAGTATCTCTGCAGTGAAGAAGGGTTATAGTTTTTGACATCTTTTGACTGCAGAGATGCCCTGGTTAAAAGTCATGAAGAGAGTTTCATGGTTTGAACTTAGTGGGTCAGCTTCCCTGGACTTCTGACCCAGCTGGGAAGATCCTAGTTGTGTGTCTCTGTCCTTGTGGGCAGCCAGGCTTTACTGCTTCTCTGCCTGGGACTTGCACAGGGCTTAAACCTGCCCTTCCTTCTCATGGCTATAATTGCATATACTTTACATGCAGTTGCAGGTGATTATTTGAATTTTATTTTCTCCCTATAAAAAAAGGTATTCTAAAAGCCACTTTTGAATATCTAGTTAGGATGAAATATGTAGAAAGTTTGGAACGGGTCTTTTTTCTTAGGAGTTTTGGGTCTGGGGATTTTTGCTTGTTGGATGTTTGGGTTTTCTCATTACTTTTCAATAGAATCATGGAATCAACCAGGTTGCAAGAGACCTCAAAGATCGAGTCCAACCCTACCATCGTTACTAGACCATGGCACTAAGTGCCACATCCAGTCTCATCTTGAAAACCTCCAGGGATGGTGAATCCACCACCTCCCCGGGCAGCACATTCCAATGCCTGATTACTCTCTCTGTAAAAATTCTCTTCCTAATATCCAACCTAAACCTTCCCTGGCAGAGCTTGAGTCTGTGTCCTCTTGTCCTACTGCTGGTTGCCTGGGAGAAGAGACCAACCCCCACCTGACTCCAACCTCCTTTCAGGGAGTTGTAGATGGTGATAAGGTCTCCCCTGAGCCTCTTCTTCTCCAGGCTAAAACAATCCCAGCTCCCTCAGCCTCTCCTCATAGCACTTCTGTTGGTTTTTTTGCATTTTATTGCATGTTGAGTGTGGCACACACAACTGCGACTGTCCAAGATTTTTTTCTGGAGTGTAAGAAAGCCTGATATATTTTTGACACTTTACAAAAAATCGTCACTGCAGTTTTTTATCTGGGTTATGTGTAATTATTAGTTGTTTTACCAAAAAAAAGTTACTTTTACTTTATTTCAAAAATCTTAGTATCAAGTGCAATTTTGCACTTGTTGACATTAGGAAGTGCTACCATCAACATCCACTTCACTGAAAAGCAAATAACCCTGAAACTGCTGTCTGGATCCCTTTCTTTATTATTGCATTCATCATTTCATGGAGTGGCACACATTCCTGTCATGAGTACACACTAATGTACAGGATTTTTGTAATCACTTTTGTCCCTGAATATAAGGAGCTAATGCTTGCTATACCTAGTAGGGGGAATTATTCTAGATGTCAGTAAGCAAAATGGCAATGTGCACCTTGCCTGATAAAACTGTCAATTTGTTCTCTGTCTTTTTAAGTTCCTGTGGCTTGTCTGTAGCACTCTTGTTCCTTATACTTTGCACTGAATTCTTTCTGCACTGTACTGGGAATTACCACTATTATTGTCTCCTGATTCACATTTCTGGAAAGTCATCCTAGTGCTGGTTGGAGAAGCATCGATCTATTACAATGAGCAGACAGAGATGTTAAGGTCATACACAGTTCAAGAGTGAATCATAGGCCTTGATATTATGCATTTCTATGAAGGTGATTTACTTTGTCACCGAAAAGAAACTAATTTATAGGTTTCTAATAGTAAAAGTGCTTTTTAAGCTCATGTGCTTTTGTTCTTGTTACACAGGGTAAAAAAGCTCTTGAGCATTAGAGGTTTGGTACAGTATATTAAACTCTAAAATGAAACTCGTATTCAAAATGTATATGCTGCAAATAAAACAGGCTCAAAGAAGTATTGGTTGGAAGAAATCACACCAAATTGTTTTATGCAGAATTTAGGAAGAACAATGATCTTTTCAGTGTTTCTGCATTGAAGTGTGTTTTTGCTTTGTTCAGATTTCCTTTAGTCTCATTTCTGCCTGGGATATTCTGCATGCTCCTTTTGCCTTTCCTGATCTGATTGTCAGATGTGGTCACATGCTGCTTGTTGCATTTGAAACAGTGTATGGTTAACTCGGGACAGCTCATTTCTGTCTTCATCCAAATAGTTCTGAAAGCTAATATTCCCTTGATGGGTATCTCTCATATGTAAAGTACTTGCTTAAAATTAGAATTAATTTTCCTCTCAACCTACCTGATAGAGCAGCAGTATGACAAGTAGACTAAATGCTGTCATTCAAATGAGACCTCTGTGTGAGTTTGTCCTTTGTGCACAGAGATGTTGATTCTCCCCAACTGCCTTTTTACTCCTCACATTTATCTTCAGTGTGTGGCCTCATGCCTTATCTATCTCACACTATTCCAAGCCTGCCATGAACACAGACCTGTTATTTTTTTGTCTATCATGTCCTTTGTGCTTGTTGCTGAAGTTAGAGTGACTAGACCTCACGACCCCATGAGATACAATAACAACCTGCTGTTTGTGAAATGGGGATGTGGCACAGAGATTGGCTCAAAAGTGACCATGGATTTTTTGGATGCTTGATGCACACATCAGGCCCAGGGATCGTTTTCGGGGCATGTAGTGCTTCAGAGGAGAAAAATACAAATTTAGTGCTTGGGAGGAGGAGGGGGCAAAACTCTTTTCTGACTGAGACTTTAAAAATAGGACAGGCACACAAAAAGAGAGAGACACGCAATTAGTGGGAAAGGATGAAACATCAAGTTCCAGTAAAATGCCTTGTATTTCACTGCCAGTCTGTGGCAGAGGCAGGTCTGGAAACTAATTGCCAGGCTAGTGTTCAGCACTGAAAATAGAAGAGCCTTTGCTCCCCCTTGTCTTCCTTGTAGTCCCCTCCCACATTCGCTGCATAGTTTCAAACTTCTGCAATGAGTGAAGTGGGCATCTGACAGACAACAGCCGTCTTCACATACACACTCTTGCTTCATCCCTGGAGAGAGTCTGTAATGCTCATTGGATGTGGCAGATGTTCTACAGAGTGAGCTATATCAGAATGTGCCATAGTGCATATACTGAAAGGTATTTTGAGATGAAGGGGCAGCTGAAAAGAAAGTGAAAATCTTGATTTTTGAATCTGTAGAATCCCAAGCCTTAAGTAACTTAATTCTTGCATGGTAGTAAAGAAGCTGACCCCTACCAGAGCCAATTTTTGCCTTCCTTAGTTTCTCAGGTCTCCTGGGTCCAGCTGCCTAGGTTAAGGCTTTCATGAATGTATGTCACTGGATGATTGTCTTGAATGCTTGAGCTGCTGCTGTATGATACCAGGTCCACAGCTGAGAGCATTTTGTTTTTCAGTTGGATCTTTGGATACAGCTCTAAAACCTTGTCTTTTTCAATGTTACTTTTTTTCTAGGTCAGCCAAGCCTCCGAGAAGCTATCTCGATGTCATGTATAACTAACGGGAGTACAGGGAGCAGGAAAACAAGCCACAGTTCATCTGTTTCTGTTGCCAGAAAAGAAACTTTTTCATCTGCTGCAAAAAGGTACCAAATTGTTATTAAAACTGAAATTTTTACTTATTAAAAATCCCAAAACCAAACAGAGCAGGAGCTTGGTTTTTGCTTCTGTATAACATTCAGTAGGTCTTCCTGAAGTAAGGCATAAATAAACTTCGGAGATGTACCATGTTGTTGGGCTACTTGCAGCAGGGCTCTAAAAAGAATTCATAAGTGGAGAATATTTCTCTAGTGTATAGTGTCCAAAATGAATTATCACTAAGGGAACAGCCAAATGTATTTCCAATACAAATGGAATTATTTTCCTTCTAGGTCTGCATCTGGTTTTGTTGGGTTTTTTTTCTCCCCAAGAAAATTAAAGGACAAAACCAACTTCATTGTCTGGAGTGTCAATAGTGGGCAATAGCAAAATACCTAAGAAACAATAGTGAATTGTATAAGATAAAAGTTTACATTTTTGTGTAGAAAATCGTAACCCAAAATGTGTCTACGTAGTCTTTATGAAGAATATCTGTATCAGATCTGAACTGCATAGAAATAACGTTGCTCGAATAATTTGTAAGTTAAAAGAGCTAAGAACCAAGTCATAGCAGTTTTTCTCTGTGTAATACTTTCAGCTTCATATAGTAAACAAAGCACTTGCTTAACTGCTTTTCTCTGTGAGTCTGTTAGACAGGGATTGCATGGACCCTTGAAGGTTTTTCACCTATTCCTATTTGTTGTGGAAAACAGGCAGCCAGATATAGCCACAGGGCAGAGAATACTCTAATCTGTAGCTGTGGTAAGTTATGTGTACAAATTCTTGGCCTCTGTAGAGTACTCTGGTAACTCCAGTGGCTGGTTTATCTTCTAGTGTGGATGTAAATACTGTGCTGTAGAACAAGACAGGGAAATTATATACTTCAGGGAATACAAATGCTGCATGCAAATATGAACTGTATGAGAACAGACTAGAAAAAGCTTTAGTGCCCATTAGAATTTAGAAAGCAAGGAGTTTTGTCCCACTCTTTGCTCTTCTCCATTGTGTAGCATTTTATATCTTTTTATTGAATTCTTATTTTTACTTTTCAACAATAAATCAGTCAGTAATCAGTGTACATCTCTATCTGCTAGTGTGACAGGCACAGGGACAAAAGACATTCCTGCAGGAAGGCATTTCTTGGTTAGCACTTTTCCATTAATCTTACCCCTGTGGCTCTTGGCACTTTGATGAGAGCCAGTCCAGTTCCCGTGGTGTTCAGCTGGCATTTGTGCTGAATCACCTTCTTGATTCATTGGCTGCTCAACACTTGACTACATAAGAAGAGCAGAGTGGAGTGGTCGGCATCCCTTTCATCTGAGTTAAGGTCTTTAAAAGGAGACCTGGATGGGCCAAAAGAGGAAAACCTTAATATGCAGAGGGCAGGTCTCCCTGGGCCTCTGAATAAGCATCCAGGGGAAGTTTTGCCACTTCCACTGCGGCTGAAGATATGTGACTCCTTTCTTCAAGACATGGTTTAGAAACACCTAGGAAACACACTAATAAAAGTGTGACATCTAGTCACAAATAACAGAAGGCCTATGTGTGCCCAAACTGTTACTGTTGTTGAAGTTTAGTGTCTGTGTTTTCTGCAGTCTTAATATTGTACATTTCTGGGTCTTTGGCTTCTGTAGACTTGCCATCTCTGAACATTACTTCTTGAATGAACAGTTTACTTTCCTGGACTGTTTAATCCTTGTTCTACCAACCTGAACAATGAGATCATGAAGCTGATCAGATGGCTCAGTAGCTCCACAGCAGCAGCATGTCTCATTTCAACAACAGTGTTCTGAAATACCAGCTATGGCTGAAAACGGAGGCCAGGGATATACCATGAATAGCAGGTAGATGATGTCCCATTGACAGAGCTGAAGTCATGTGTGTGTCTGGACTGGAAACAGGTTTGTACATTGTACAAACAATGATTGTCAGATCTGTTTAATCATTTTCCTTAGGACTAAACATTCTTCTGAAAACAGCTTCTGGTAACAACAGTCTGCATGTTTCAGAGTGACCGCTCTCCACAGTAGCTGCCAATGTGTTGTGGTCCAAAGGATGAAACATTGTGCTAAGTGAAATTAGAGAAGCTGCAAAATCAGGACAGATTGTAATAGTTCTCAATTAATCACACATAGACTGAAGAAATGCCTCATCAAGTTGTGTTTTGGAAAGAATTTCTGGATACATTTTGACTGCTTCCCAGAACAACTAGTCTTTAGAAACCCACGAGCAAAGGTGCTGGGTTTGATTTGGTTTCATTTGGGACACAAGACCTAGTTGAAGAGGTATTAGTTGGAGAGCCACTCTGTAGTAGCCAGTCATAATACAATTATGCTGAAGATTTTAGCCGAAGTGAGCGAACCAAATAAATCCAGGACAAAGATATTCAGTACTCAGACTGCCACATATCTACATAACTTCCCTCCAAATTAAAATGGAAGTCAAAAAAAGAACCCTACTTGCAACCTCGTGGTAGATAAAAGCACTTTCTTAGAATCCAAGCTATACCTTGTGCTGCAACCCAGAGAGAAATTGGAGTGGTCCTGCAATTCTTGTGGCCCAACAAAGAAGTTAAGGAGTGAGCCTGATGGCAAAAATGTGAAATGAATAGCCCACAGCTGACAAGCTCAGTGAGGAGATTGCCGCACTGAACCTGTGGTTTCTAGGAGACAGATCAAATGCACTAAATGAGTTTGGTAAGAACACAGAAAATACGAGACCAAATGGATAAATTATATGATATGCTGCTCTCGGCGCGTGGCATCCACCTGAGCCTGCTGGGGGAACACAGAGGTGAATTGCAGGACTGGAGGTGTCATTGTAAACAGGATATTGCAAAAAGGGTAGTGAAAGGGACTGCAGATAATGACCTCACTGGAGAACACTTTTATGCTACCATCAGATACAGGCAATGCTCGGTGAGCTGTTGTTCTGGACAAATTGGACCATTCTTTGTAGACTTGCAAAGTGAAGTTATGGAAGCCATTACATTGGTGTGTCTTCTCTCTTTTTTTCCATTATTAGACTGTATATTTAAATCCCCATGTAGACAGAGAAGTGAAATAGGAAATGTCTTCCTGAAGCTTGATTTCTTCAAAAAAATTCAAGAAGCCACAAAACCCCTTTGTCCTAGTAGGTTGTCTTTGTTGTGAGACATCCTGCACTTATGTGATAGTGAATGCAGAGGTCTGTGAGTGTACTTGTCATAGTAGGAATAGAAACACTCTGGCTTTCTTTAGTGACAAGAGATTTCAAGAATTTATTTCACTATATTGCATTTCTTGCAACAGGCTGCAAAAATCTTAAGATTGTAGAGTGTGCTTTGCATTCAGTAATGCAAGCTAAGTCTTCTGATTTAAAAAAAATATTATTTTATGCTACTAGTTAATTAAGGACTTCTGGCTATAAATTATTAATCAGAACCCCACAGTTCTTCAAGCTTTGTTCTCTGTGATCACATATCTGCCCTCAAGAAATGTGAAAGCTCTATTTTTTTTCATCTGTTTTTTTGAAAGGAAAGGGTAACTTTGGTGGATTATATTGACATTTTAACCTAGTTAATATCATTTACAGAAAAGGTTCCGAGTGATCGTTACAAATGTATAAGGTTTATATTGGTTTATGTTATTATTCATGTTTTGACCTGTTTTCCAATGCTTCTATGAAAGCAGTTGAAAAAGTTGAACTCATGTAAGTGTTGGGGGGTTTGTCTTTGTGGTGGATGATACTTTAATGGAAATTAGAAAAGAAGGAAAAAGAGGGTCTTATGAATGAAGTGTTAAAACTGGGAGCCCATTTTTGTTCATTTATTTTGAATGTTGTCATGCTGTTTTCATTGGGGTTTTTTTTGAAAAGGTGAATGGAAACACAAATAATTAAGATCACATGATGGTTCCAGTTGGAGGAAATTGGTGTAAGGGAACTGAAATCTGGATTCTCCCGTTCAGAAAGATACTAACTCTTTTTTACGTTGCAGGTTACTTTGACTCTAAGAGAAAAATCTTTCATTTTCCTTTTTATGTGGTGTTTGTATGTTCACTGAGAAATCTTATCTTGGAAGATTTTATGGTTTTTATCTTAAAATGAAATAAGCCATGTACTACAGAGTACTCTTCTCTTTCAGGTCCTGGTATCGTTTGGGTGATTCAGTATATTACAAAGTGTGTTACTTCATATAAGAGCCTTTTGATTAGGCTTTCTGTTTACTTAGTGAACCTTTGTTTTGGTTTTTTTTAAAATAGATTTAAGGTTGCTAATGACACATATTTAAATCTGTTTCAAATATTAACCTAGTAAATACAACACTATGAAAACAAAGATGTGTTCTTAGCTGTCATTGACTGAAGGCATTAAAGAAGTGGCAAGGCAATCTGATGTTAGTCAACTACAGATGAAAACAGCCATGAGTTTTCAGGGATGATTTCCTCTGAACACTGATGCCGCCAGGGAGAGCCCAGAATTTCAGAATTCTGGTGGCAGCTCAAAGATAAGTGGTATCATGCATGTCCACAAATAGAGTGAGAGGTATAGTTTGATGGTTGTATTAAGCTAATCAGAGATAGCACAAGTCACAGTCCTCCCTTTCTTGTGCACTGAGCCTTGGCTGGCAGCACGGTAAGGTAGTCAGTGAGCTGAAGCAGAGGATGTGTTCTTTCTGAGATGTGGCAGACTCGTGGTGCATCAACTTGTGTCAGCTTTGAATGCTGTAGGAGCACCCACGAATGAAGGACATACTAAAATCAAAGGTGTATTAATATTAAAATCAGAGTAAATGTAGTACAACTGTGCAGTAAAAATAAGTAAATAACCTTCCATACCTCCCTCACATTTTTTTTGAGCTTGTGAATACATCTAATTTCATCAAAATGTTAACCTGAAGAGAGTGAGTAAATAATCAATGTATTCTTTCAGTGTTTATTTATAGTGTATTGTTTCATGCTTCTCCCATCTTTTCACAGAGGACATTTTCTCCCACCTTTTTAATTTATTTGCTTGTTCTCTTTTTTTTTTCCCCCCTTATGTTACACTTTATTTTACAGCGGTACAGAAAAAAGGAAGGAAAAACCTCCAGGACAGAAAGAAAAAAAAGAGGACTCTCATTCTAATGATCAAAGTCCACAAACTCAAGCATCACCTTCTCCCCAGCCCTCCTCACAGACTCTCCAAACACACAGGCAAACGCAAGAAAGCAAGAGTTCTGCTCCAGCTAAAAGGTTTCCACAGTACCACAGTACACAACTAGAAAATGATTGTGATGATACTGAGTTCATATTTGACAACAAGTCATGTGAAATAGTTAAATGTTTGATTTTTTCTGCTAGAGAAGACACATTCAATATGAATTGCCACAGAGCAAATAAATAAAAATGCTTTTTAAATTTGAGTACATTTTTAAGATTACAAAGGTTTTTTGTTCTCTGATTGAAATCCTAATATGGTAGATTACCTCTAATCACCATTATTGTAAAATAATTAATGATGACTCTGACTTGATCTTTCTCAAAATATGCTTCATAGATTTTTGACTGGCATAGCTCAGTTGTGGAGTGTATTTTGCACATGGCCATGTACTATGTCTCAGAACAGTATTTTTAAAATACTAGTATCATTGCAACCCTTCCTTCAGAAGTTTTTACTCTCGAATTATTCTATAAAGTGGCTGCAGTTTGTGGTGGTGGGGTTTTTTATTTTTTATTTTTATTTTTTTTCCCCCCTGTGGCCATTTCCTTTTAAATTCCTGCTAGGTGTTGCAGGATGGTTCATTTTATTCTGATTCTTTACATGAGTGAAGTTCTGGGTTTGCACCCAGATCAAAGAACTGCTTAATTTGAATGAATGAAGAAGTTTATTTTGGATTGCCTTTAAGTTCCCACTCATTTTAGTGGGAATGAGGCACATTAAAAAAAAAAGGTACTTTGGGAATTTTAGATGGCTTTTTGAAATCAAGACAATAGATTTTAAGATTTGGGTAGTTCTTCTGAATTTCAAAACAATGCAGAGCATTTAGTATGGTTTTTCTTTTCCTTTTTTTCTTTTTTTTTTTTGTTCATTGTCACCTTACTATTTTGGAAAGTGTGAAATTTCCTTTTACTCCTTGGCATTTAGGAGACTGAAATGAAATTCGAATGAAATTTGTTTTTCTGAAATTTTCAGTAGTTCACAAGATTATGTTGTCTTGCATTGCTCAAATTCACAGCTCTAATAAATACGTAAATTTTCACTTGACTGATGCATGTTTTAACACTCCATAAAGGCTCTGTCTCCGTGTCTTGCACAAACCCTTAAGTTGTCTGAAGCTGAACTTGCGGCCTGTTATTCTCTTGCCTGGTATCTCACTGGTAAAGATGTCTGAAGTCTTGCTTACTAATCTTTTGCAATGTGGGGAAACAATAAGTGCCTTTTTAAGTCTTATAATTGTTTAACTTGATTTGATTAACTTGTTTGTCGCAGGGCCTTTCAGCCTCTTGAGGTGCTGTGGAAGGAGCTTTGCCATTTCTAAGGTTGCATTTCAGGACTTACTCCTGCAAAAAGCATTTCTGACAGGATGAACTATGACACTACTAGCAGGACATATGCAAACTTTAAATCTGTTGGTTGAACAATAATTTGGACTAGATCACTTTTGAGCATGTATTCCATGATTAAGATGGGTGTGAAATTAATGAACTAGTGACCACAAAACTTGCAGGTTCCCATTAGTGTAAATTGGCTACAATAAGATGGCTGAAAAATTGCATCAGAATTCTTGGATTTAATTGTCTGTAGTATTGGGCCAAACCTAGCTTGTCTTACTCATGCAAGAAGTTTGCAGACATTTGTTTCAAAGAGATTAAAGCCATTAATGTGGTTTAGTATGTGCTAACTGCAAAGCAGTCATATGAAAATGTAATCTAATAGAACTGTTCTGCCTCAGAAGTCAGTGTGCTAAAGCTGGTGAACAGTTAATCAGGGGAAAAAAGTAACTTTATTTGTTATCTATTTAATTGGTTTTTTTATATTGTTCATTCTTAAAGACAAATATACTTAGCCTCATTTTTTCTGCTGTTGTGATTTATCAGCAATGTAGTACTGAAGTTATTTTGCTCTTTATGTAAGAGCACTTGGAAATGGAAAATAATAGTTAAAACATGTGGCAACTGTCTTGCTCAATTGTTTTCATTCATCCAGTTAGAACTTTTTGACTAATCTTTTTTTCCTGTTTCATGCTTCAGCTTGAAGGAAGACCTAGCTCTGCTTTTGTCTCCTGCTGCTTGATCTCTCCCTTGCATATGAGTTCCAGTTATTGTATATTATTATCTTGTCATTGTAAATTTTTTTTTTCCTTCTAGCATAAAGAAATCATTGACTGCTGAAAAAGCTCACAGTGCCTGGGAGAGTTCAGACGACAGTCGTAACAAGCTGATGAGAGTAGCATCGACATCTAAACTAATATCAAAAGTGGCAAAGAATGCAGACAAGTACGTATTGGTTTGGTACATAAAAGCAAGTGAACTTTTGTGTGAAAATATTATGGCATCCCATAATTCTAGTGTACATACTTATATATGTGTTAGGGCCATTTTTGTCTTTTTTTTTGCCATGAGTCATTACTTATATAAGCTGCCAATGTGGTGTTCCAGGCACCTGTGGAATCTTAAAATGATTATAAAATGGGAATGCAGGATTTTTGTGGAAATATATTTGAATGCTGCCCATTTAGATTAATGTAATTATGCACTATGAGTTAAGATTTATGACTTACTGCCCCTGTTGTGAAGCTTCCAACCATTTATTTCCGAATTAAAAATGATTTGAAAATGCAAGTGTTTCCTTGCAGTTCATTTGCTGGACTTGAAATAGTATGTGTG
>NW_008670787.1:22585-33477 GCF_000695815.1 Acanthisitta chloris
CTCACAAATTAACTGTTTAGCAGGTTCCTGATTACAGGTGGTTCTTTTTAGTTTCACCATCAGTAGGTGATGTGCTGTAGCCCATCATTTGCCTTGTGCTCCTCTTGGGCAGCAGGTTTTCTCAATTTGTGGAGGCCTTACTTGGAATCAGTAGCACGGAACAATTATTCTTGCTTCTGTCAGCACGGGGACAAGAGTTCGTGTTTTACTGTGGCCCCACATTGTTGACCCTATCGTGACCCACCGTAGTCCTCTGCCAATTGGGCTTCTTACTGTCTATTCATGCACTTAATAGTGTCTCTTGTAGACTTAATTGAAATTTTGCTGAATTTGTTGTATTCATGCACTTAGTAGTGACTCTTTTGAACTTAATTGAAATTTTGCTGAATTTGTTGAAATTGTTGTGTTGACTTTTTGAATGATCCCTCTCCTGTTTGCCACCGTTGTGTTGTCATTTTGAATGATCCCTCTCCTGTTTGCCAATATCCCCCCAGCATGTTGGCAGCTTCTGCCAGTTTGATGTTGTCTGCAGATTCATAGGTCTGCTCATAAATCTTAATTCATTAGCTGGTCCAAGACAGAGCTACCTGAAAACCCCTCCTGCTATGACAAACAAAACTCTTCAGAGCTTTCAGAGTCAGTTTCCAGTCTTTTTATGATTGTGCTGTAGTGCTCGCCTTAGCTTGCATACAAGACTGTCAAATACATACTTAGAGTCAAGAGTGGTGCAAGTGCATTCCTTCTTTCCTAGGAATGGGAAGAACAAAAACATCTTAAATTAATCTTGGGTGTGGATATCGGCACATTTACTAAAAGCTTTGTGCTTAGCCTGAAGAGTTCTGCAGAGCAGTGAAGTGCAGTGTGTGAGGGGATTGTGCATTACATACTTTACAAGTATTTATTTTCTTTTTATAATTGGTTTTCACTGTTGGAATTTAAAAGTGCTTTGGCAATTTAGATTATAGCAGGATACCGCTAGATAATATTTTGGAATGAAAAAAACCTGTCTTGATTTTTTTCCTGGGTTGTTGCTATGCTGCTAAAATATCTGTCACAATGTGATATATACTTAAAATTTGCTAATAATGAAAAAAAGAAATTTTACTTTTATTGACATTTTATATATTGGTTCAGGTATGGTCATAGTAGAGGTATTTTATTTCATTTTCCTGAGATTTTGATTATTTTCCAAAAGACTTGAAATGTGGCCTTTCTACAATCTCTAATGTAGAAAAAAGTCAGGTATCTACTAAAGACTGGACAAGAAAAGGTTAGTTTTAATTATTGTTGTAGAAGGTTGTCCGTTCATAACTTGAACCTGTTGTATCTTAACTTTATTTGACAAAAAACAAAGCTTCAAATATTAACAGTTGTAGACCATCATATGATTGAAGTGTGGGTGCTTTATTGTTTGTGTACCTCATTCTTATGCTCAGATTTATAATAAACTCCTTGCATACAAGAACATACATTAATACTCATTCTGAGTGCCATATTTCTAAAAGAATCTGTTGGTATTGTGCAAAGGCGTATTACTATATTGCATTTATCATATGCAATTAAGAAATGTTGGCCTCATCTTCCTGAAGTTACGCGAGTCTTGTGCAAGGGAACAGAATTCAGCCCCTAATGTGGGCCCCAGGACAGAAATGTTTTGCGTATGCTTTGCACTATCAGCCCAGGATATGAACTTTGTTTGCGAAGCTCAGTCTTTAAGCCAGCACTGAGCTGTAAATCAGTCTGATAAAGCCGTAGGAAGAGGCTTCCTACAGCAGCCCATCATTCAGTGTTTTTCAGCAAGACTGGGAGTCCAGTTTCAATTTTTCATTTGACACTGTGGTGAAGGGTGGGTGATTCCACCAATAGCCAGAGATGACTTTCCTCATGCTTATGCTTGACCCTTTGTCACTGTTACAAAAAATTTGACCTCGATCCAGCTAAAAATACTGGATGCCACTCATACCTTTCTGCTGAATTTCAAATGAAATCAAGAGGGGTTTTCATGCAATACATTCTCCTGTCAAGGAGTGTCATTCTATCAAGAAGTAGCTCTGGTGCTGGAAATTAGTAATTCTTACCTCTTCACAAGAAAAGTATTGGGATTTTTGGTGAGTAATTGATTTCTAGCTCTGGTAAGGAGAGATGTCTCAATTAAGACCTTGTGTTGTACATCCAGTAATGCTGCATGAGTCCGGTTTAAATGAAACTGCAACTTGCTTATGTTTAATCCATGTACCCAATAGGGCTAATACTTAGAAAAATTAGTGGTGTTATATGCTGACAGCTTATTTGATGAAACTGCAACTTGCTTACGTTTAATCCATGTACTCAATAGGGCTAATACTTAGAAAAATTAGTGGTGTTATATGCTGACAGCTTATTTGGACAGGTGTTAAATGCTTTGCATGCAGGGCTGAGGATGTTTAGCAGCTTAAAACATTTGGTTATTACAAGTTTGTGGTCTCAAAATGGAATTTTCCATGCACAAGGAATATGCCCTTCATAATTTATTTTTAAAAGCATTTTGTATTTTGTTGTTATCAGAGTAGTGTTTAGGAACCCTTTCCATGGGGCCAAAGACTTTTAAGTTACTTGAAAGCTACAGTGACCTGCATAAAATAATATATGGGGAAAAGTGAACTGCAGTGATCGAAATTAGTTGTATAGCATACTGTACTACAGTTATACTGTACACATAATCTGACAAGATTGCCAGATGGAATAATGTTTAAAAACTAGATGGTATTGCCTTGATAAGCATTCTGCATATTATTAACAATATTATTTTGAATTTTTCCCCAGGCACAAAGATGTTGTTGTCAGCCAAGGTAAATAAAAACATATATTTTTAAATACTGGATGAAGTTGAAAATACATTTGACTGAATAGTATTTCCTGTAAATAAATACATTGGTACATGCTTATGCAACTGGGATTTAGAGCTAAAATAGCATTAATAAACTCCAAGAATTCATCTGGCCTAAAGTTACTCAAGACATGTATATGAATCTTTGAAATTATGGAGAAATGCCTCATCAGATTGATCTTTAGGAAGTAAAGAAATTTTTAGTGAGTGGGTGGTGGGAGGATTTGATTTACTTTTGTGAAAAAACCCACTTGTTTTAGTATTTTCTCTGTGTGTATGTGCATAGAAAGAGATGATGAAAATAAAAATCTAAGGTTTTCACCTATATTCCAGTCTTCATCCAGGCAGGTATGAGTGAGACTTTAGAAATAGTTTTAAGATATTTTATTTCTGTCCCATAACCAGCAAAAATGTCAACTCGTGAAAAAAACAGCCAAGGTAAGAATTAAGCTATGCCCTTTGGTCGCTTTCTTCTAATTTAGCACTCACAAATCTTTTATTTGGCTTTTCACCATCAAAGAGCATCAGTGCGTGATCTCCTAAAAACTTTGAGCATTTAAATAAATATTTCAGCTTTCTTATGATGGAAATTTATATGCATATCCACATTGCAATTTGTATGGGGATTATTTTGGGATGGTCTAAAATAAATCACGACACACAATGTCCTCAGAGAAGAATATGTGTTTGAATAGAAGTCTTGCATTGTTGCCTAAGATGTCAGAATGTTAAGAACTGCCAACTAAAAGATTTGTTTTATCTCAGCTTTCTGTCTTGCCAATATTACAACATATACATGCTGATTAGATGAGAACAGAGACTGAAGGTTTTAGTATAATGTGCTAAAATGAAAAATGAGTCTCTTCTAAATTGTATGACTTTGCACCCATGAATCTTGCATTCTGTGGCTACCTGCTGCTGCTGGCTTGTTCAGTCAGGAAAAGGAGCTGTCTCTCTGAACATGGTGGAATGTAACAATAAAAGAAATCCACTTCTGGTGTCGCAAAACTACTCTGCTTTGATGTCCTGCAAACTACTGAAGCATGCAGTTTAAAGCATGTAACCTAAGTGCACAATGTATACAACAGATCTACATCCAGAGATTCTGTCTTGTGCTTTCTTGCTGCTAATTAACAAATCTGTAGTCTTCAGAATCTGTGCTGTCAGCAAGTTTACATTATTCACAGTTTGATTGCTTTTGGTCTCTTTCAAAAAGGGAAAAAAAACCTCAGATTTTTTGGAAGTTAATATACAAATTGTTGAAATGAAAGCAACAGCAACCTGAATCCAATAGCTTTATCTCCTTCTAATTCATAGAGAAGTAACAGGTATAAAAATATTCTAAATTGATGCTTACCAAAGGCATCCTTCAAAGATAGGATGGGTGAAAGAGAGTACATAAACATCAGGAACAAAGAAATGTTTCTTTATGCCAGGTTGCTTAACACCAACTGTGGAACGGTACATATGTGCAGCAATGGTTACTGTAAAAGGAAAATGAATGAATAGTGGACAGACCAGCTGCAATTTGGCTTTGCAAGAACTGAATAAAACTGTTGTATTAAAAATACCCTTTCTACTAAAAACAGCTTTTCACAAAAGCAAGTTGCATATAGCTAAAATACCTTCAGTACTAATTCTTTCCTTGCAATGTGCTTCTACAATTCTGCATGTTCTACCAAGAATGAGCCATCCTTAAGTTGTCTTATCCTGGCAGCTGTAACTTAAGTGGTCTTGATGTGTACCCTGCTGTCTATTGTGTTATGATGCAGAGGATGTGATGAATGGGCACCTTCCAGGTCTGTCATGCCATAGTCTGTTCTGGGCCTAACTGGAATGAAAAAGAAACATGATGCGGATAACAGGGCCCCATGTGTATGGACGATGGAGAGAAAGTCCTGTCATAGAAAATGCATTTACTGCATTTTAAACTCACATAGAGGCAAAACATAATCCTGCCTCTAACACAGATGGAGTTGCAATTAGCAGGATTCAAAGACTTTTATTTTCTTTATTTTTTTAAATTTTTTTTATTTAATGTGGACTGGTGAGTGTATTTTTTGGCAGCTTTTAGAGTATGTGTGCCTATGTGTGTGGGTGTGTGAGACTGTGTCGACTTGTGTTGCTTTTACTACCACGTAAGTAACCACCTGTAAGTTAACTGTTGTTGTAGAGGGTCCACCCATCCTTTCCAATATAAGCTTAGCGATACTTGGTCAGTTCATGTTCATGGCAGGTGATTTTAGCCTGTTTTGTGTTTGATAGTTGCTGCATGAATAAAGCAATTTGCAGTTGGAACCTTCACCTAGCTGGTCAGGAATTAGAACAGTTGCACAGATAGTTAACATGGTTTTTGGAGGTAAATGCTGTGGGGTTGGGACAGTATTGTCTTGGGCAGGGTGGGATGAAGGGCTACCTTCAGTCATGGTGTTTGTGCAGGACCTTTCTGTTCTGTAGCCCAAAGGCTTGAAAAGTTATAGCTGCTTTAACATTCCTTTGTGGCTTGCCAGCCTTTGCTTCTAGAGGCAAACATTCTCTAGCATGGTGTTAATTAAGTTAGAGCAGCTCCTCTGAGCTGCTCATTTCATTAGGCTGAATGTAAAACATTGCATATGCCCATGGCATGTGCTCCCATGATAATGATTGTGTCAATGTGCTTCCTAGACCTAGAAATTCTGTGAAAGAGCCTCTTGGTAAGACTGCTGGTGTGCAGACTGTCAAGCTTCAAAGGAAATCTACATTTAAAATATTTCAGTGTCTTGATACATGCACAAAATAAGTTTGAAATCACTGTGAAATTGCAAATTATCATAGCAGAAGGTGTTTGCATGGGATAATGGGATGGAAGATGACAATCCTGTAGAGCTTTGAGCATCCTGGAATTGCTTTGTTTCCTGTTTTTTTGAGTCAGCTATTAAAGAAACTGATCTGAAAATGTCAGTATAATATAGTACCACAAAATATAGAGAAATGTGGTTCTGCACATTTAGTGCTTGGAGTCTAATTTTTCTAGCAGCAGAAGTTACTGCAGTAGTATATACCTTGTGACAGTCTGCAGATACGTTGAGATTTCTGTTGATAGTATGTATCGGCTATAAAAGTGAAAGACTTGGAGTAAGTGAGAATCTTAGATCAGCTTCAAGTATGAAAGGTATTAGCTTTGATGTCTGAATTGACTGGTTTGGTATGGAGTCCCCAAGAGAGCGTTGCATGTAAATGTCAACAAGACAAAGGTAATTCTCTTACCCGGCCAGGAGCAGCAGCAGCATGGGGAACCACAGCCTGCAGCTGCCTTGTGAGCAGCCACTTCATTTTCCTGTTTAGTTTTAAAATGTTTATCACGTACCTTCTCAGTACCCAGTTCTGTTCCCTCAGCACCTTCCTCTCTCCCATTTGGGTTGGATTGCATCTATTTCACATTTCAGGTTAGTCCTGAGCTTTATTCATCTGGATATGTGCTAAGCAGAGGTAATAGTCAATTTGTTTGTTTATCCTTGTAAACAAGGCCAACCATTTTACAATAAAGTCCAGCACTGAAGACGTCTTAAAATTCTGTGAAAATCCAATAAAGCTATGCATAAAATGAACAGGTGCTTACTGCGGCCTTAAAAGGACCTTAACTAAAGTTATTCTTTTAAATTCTTTAGCAGCAGGTGTTTATAATTGCCTATAAAAGCCATCTTGCATTTCACTTCAACAGAAATATTTTTAAAGTATTAATCATAAAAAGCATTCATATTTTTATACCCAGAAGTTAAAGACCTGGCTTATTTTAAAATAAAAGGTAATTTATTTCATTGGGATCCTATGTTTTGAGTTTGGTTTTCAGTGATAGCAGCTCTGTATATGAATCACTTGTTCATTTATTATAAAGTAATAAGACACACTTAAACTTTTTGGATGGCAATAAAAACCATATGTGAAAGAATTAATGAAAAGCATTCACTGCATTCCTAAGTTTGGGGTGTTTTTTTTTTTTTAGATTGCACTTTATTAGTTTCCAGTACTTTTTCTTCTGTTAGTTTAACTGTGCTATATTTCTGGCTTCACAGAACAGAGCAATTGCAAAGCACACAATGGAAAAAAATTTACCCTGCTGGCAATGTGTCCTGTGCAAAATGCAGTAACTACCTTGGATCAGTTTTTTCATCAGACACAGATGCTTATTGAAGGTGCTCATGTACCTGAGGACAGAGACCCAGTCTATCTCATTATTGGGCTGCTTGCTTTCATTCAGGCATAGTGCATATTATTAAAAACCATCAATACTGTCACAAAAAGAAATTTATGTTTGGGAGTTTTTATCATTGATTCTTGGTGAATTTAGAATTTTTTTATTTATGCAGGAAGCATTCGGATAGAGTCTTACTGAGTTGGTGTACAGTACTCCTTTTGAAGTCCTTGTTTTATTTAAATAAAAACTAGAGTTTAATGTTAAACTTCAATTATTTCACTGCAAATGGTAACTGTTGTTAATGCCTAGATTCTTAATGTCACCTATACATGAAAAAACAAGGTTGTAATTATGGTTTACTTATAAAATTAGATAAAATAATAACCAGAGATCCATTAAGAAATTTCAAGGCAAACCTACAAAATCATTCCAAATCAAGGCAAATTGCTTGTCTTGCTTTTTTTGACTGGTTGGCCTTCTACTGGTGCTGAATAGCAGCAGTGCATGTTTGCTTGTCAGGATCAGCAAGCATTGTCATATGCTTGGGGTGTGAGATGGCAAGACCTGCAGCTGCATTTTAATTCCTCTGTAACTTATAATGTAATGATCTGAGCATGGTGGCTGAATTTGGTTGTCTCTGTGCTGTTAGCACTGGTTTAAATTAGAAACAGACTTCTAAGGCTTTTTCCCCTCAGGTTAGTGGTCCTGCAGAGTTCTTGGATGCAGGCCTGAAAATGAAAAGCTTGTGGGAAAGAAGCTATTTGTAGTATTAAAAAGCATAACTTCACTGGTCAAGCAACTGGAAGGGGAAGACAGATTAATAAATGTACTCTGGATGTGGTAGTTTATTGTGTATTACTAGAGCATTCTGCTTGGCCAAGCTAGTCATTTGCTTGTAATTCACTTTAGGCGTGAGATGTCAAAAACAAACAGAACTGTGCTGAGGGTTTTAATGCATCAGCCTATTTAGCTCTTCCAAACTAGATGGGGTGGGACCTATTGAAAAACAGTCACTAGTAATTTGCAGAACTACTGTAGTGATTCCTGTAGAATTAAGCTTGAAACCATGTAGAAAATGAGATAATTTTGTTATTTATTCATTATTGCCTACTCTGTGCAAGTGTGTGTGTATATCTATAATCTACTGTATGCTCAAACTTCCCATTGTGCATACATTTGCTAGCTGAAGAGCAGTTAATTACACAGACGTGTGGGGCTACCTCAGTGTCTTGTCTAAATAATGAGGAATAGTGTGATATAAAATAAATTCTTCTATTATTTTATCCAGTTTTGTTGAAGAAATCAGGAATTGAGGACAAGGGCTTTCACATGCTTCTAGGAAACTACTGTGTATTCCTTGATGATTCCTTTTTGAGGCGTGTTTTTCTGCAAACAGGATTTTGATGGTGTTATGTCACTGTCTTCAAATTTCTGAAGTATCTAAACAGCAGCTTTCATGTCTCCTGAATTGCTTTTCAATGTAGATACTTGAGTTAATCTACAAAGACTTCTTTGATCTTTTTTCTCCTCCTTTCAGTTCCTATTATTTTTATAATTTTCCTCTGCAAACCTTCCATATTCCCTTAAGAATATCGTTCACAGAAATTAATGAATTGCTTAAGTGTCATTGAATTAGTCTCTCTGCTTCATGGAAGCACTAATTTTCACCTTTAATATGGTTTTTATTGGGTTATATGCCCTGTTATCACCTGCAGTGATCTTGGTCTTATCTTCCAGCCTGTTTTCCAGCCTGCTTTCCCTGAATTGCTGGGGTTTAAACTTCCTTTCAGAGGTGAATTAATAGGCATTGTTGGGAGTTTCCTCTCACTAGCAGCACCGTATTTCACTGATATATTTATTCCTTTCTTTCCTATCAGGCTATAAACTTTAAAAGAACCCACAGTAGATACTCTGGTTGCTAATATCTGCCTCCAGCCTATTGGCAACTATTGAGCTTAGTGTTTACACTAATGAACTTAACATAGGAAAGTAGAGTCACCGAAATTTCACTGATGGCATGAAACTGAGGGACCAAACTGATAGGATTGGAAGCTGAGATTTTAATATCATAAGACCTAGATGTTCCTGAGGCCTGAAGTAGTATAAGATGAAATTAAATTATTCAAAGTGAAAGATCACATATGCAGGAGCTGCTAGCTATGTTCGAGCTATAAACAGGTTATCTGCCAGAATTAAATGGTAGGGAAAAGGGGTGTAACATGCTGCTTAATTGTACAAAGATTGAACCACTGACTTTCTATGAAAATACAAATGCAGTCCCAGGAAATATCAGAAGTCATTCTAATGGAGATATGTAGCCTTCTGGAAAATGTAGTGCATCAAAACCCTGGTAGGTTCTCCTGTAACACTGCATGCACCCACAGTCGTAAAAGGTTAATTTGTAGTGATGTGGAAACAGACTGAAACCTTATTATGCATAAAGAAAGTTAAATGGCTGGATGGCTTGTTTGTTTGTTTGTTTGTTTTCAAAATGAAAGCTGGGAGGAGGAATGGCAATTGCTGTTTTCATGCTCACCTGATGCGCTTGCTGACAGCAGATGGGCAGACGTCTGCGGAAGTGAGCAGCCTGCTGTCACACACACAAAAAGAAAACATGCCATTCTTTATTGTCACCTGGAAGTTGAGAGGTTCCCAACTACTAGAAGGAGGTTTTTGGAATGCTATTCTGAAATTAGCAAAGTATGTTTTTGTATATCCCAGTGACAGCCAAGGCTCTGCTGTCCAAAGCAAGTGCTACAGTATCCTGCAGAGTGAAAAACAGAGTGATGCAAGCAGAGAGAGGGCACTGGGGGGCACGTTGTGTATCCATTGGGCTGTACTAGGCTGAGCTCAGCCATCATGTTTATGCAGCTCATTACATGGGAGTTGCAAAGTCACATGCCTAATCAGTGCTCAAAGCCACCTTTACATGTGCTGTTGCCATGTCTTGGATTTTCTCTTTGTGTCTTTCATTTTGAGCAGTGTTTTGTGTCTCTTCAGCTGATGTGGGTCACGTTTTAGTCAGATTTAGTGTTTCTGCATCTTTGGGACCAAGTTAATAATTTCCCCAAACCTCTGGAGAGCCCACAGAGAGCCAAGACCTGCATGGAGTTTGCTTGGGTCCAGCACACCCAGAGGGCTGCTATGTGAGGCTAATTGGCCTGAGCCTATCCTGGGAGCAAGAACTGGGACTGCTGGTCCTGTGTTCCCTGGCACTTGTGCAAAGAGATTGTTGTGGCTCCAGAGGTGAATTATTGCAGAGCCAAGCTGAGTTTGGCAAGGGCTGTGAATTTGAGCTCAAAGCTGCACAAAAGCAGCTACAGCTGTTCCCGGTAAGGGCTGGCCCCTGGCTGCAGCCACTTGATGCTCCTGCCTTTTGTAGCAACTCTGGGCCTGAGCTGTTACTTTTTCTGACGTGTGGATAATTTTGGGAGTGCTACCTGCAGAGCTTCAACTTTTGGTTGGTTTGATCAATATTTGAAAGGATTTGTAGCATGTCTGCACTTGCAGATTAACTAGCATAGCAAGCACTAAGTTTCTTTCAGGTATGCTCTCCTGTCCCTTCCCCCTCCACCTTTCCCAAATGTTTCTGCACATGGGTAGTGGGGTCTGAACATCTTTTTATATGAGGGAATGGTTTTTGCTTTCATACCTACTGTTTTCAGGCTGGTAGTTGCCAGAATTGTCAAGGATTTTTGTTTTTATTGGGGTTTGGGTTTTTTGCCCCCACCCTCTTTAAAACTTCTGACTGTCCTATACCTTCTTACCTACATATCTGTCATGACATGACCAAAGCTCTTTTCTTCCAAAGAATCAAGAAAGGGGTGAAAGAAATGACAAAACATGCTGCTT
>NW_008670787.1:33539-49593 GCF_000695815.1 Acanthisitta chloris
AGTTTGCTATAGTTAAAACATTGATTTTTTTTCTTTACTTGCAAATACAAGAATTTGGCCTCAGGCAATTAGTTGCCTTTGAAAATGGTTTTGTTGATATGCTGTCATCCTCTCTAGCATTTCAAAAGATTTTTATATTAATATTATATCTGCCCTACAGGTTATTTTGACAAAAGGAAATTTACAGTCTTAGGAAAAAAAAAATCTTCCAGCAGGTTGTCGCTTTTTTTTTTTTTCCCCCTAATCTTTCCTCTTCTTTAGGGAGAGGCTTAATCAAATTATACCTAGCCTATGTCTCTCTAACAAGTGTGCTAAATATGTATCTTCAAAGGTAATCTTGAATAACATGCAGCTAAAGGCAAAAAAGGTTCTTTTTTTAATGAGAGAGTTCAGAAAGCTAATTTGTATCTGAATGCCTTGCAGATATTATTTTTCCTGAGCTCCTGGAGAGCCTCTTCTCTTCTGGCCAGGCACCTGACTGAATTCCTCTTGGACTCTTCTTCTCTCTCATCCACAGAGTCCAACAGGTGCAACTGCCTTCTTCCATAAGGATTTCAGTTGCAGCTTGTCTCCACTGTTCTAAGCAACGATGTGAAATTTGATCCTAAATTTGTGGTATCATTTTGCACTGATCTTGTGGAACCAAAAGCATGAAGCTCAGTGTTAAATCAAGAATTTGACTTGCACAAATGAATGGTCTTTTGTAAATACCCTCAGGCTATGCTGTGCCTTAATTTTTAAGAGTGTGCATGCCAGATTTTAATAGAAAGGTCATTATTAATATGTTGCACTTGGTTTTGGCCAATGCTTTTATCTCTGAAATACATACTCTAAAACATACATTGGTGGGAAAATGAGATGTTGCTAGTTTGGAGTAATTATCTAAATATTTGTGCCAAACTAATGACAGTTCCAATCTTCAACTTTTCTCAGCAGTGCAATTAAGTGATGCACATGTGAAGTACTTGGCTCTTTGTCATCAGTGCTTTTTGAAATGAAACTCTGTAATTACTTTTCCCTGATGGCAAATAATGTCATGTTCCTTGAAAAGGAACTCCTAAAGGCTTGTGGCATGCTCAGATGCCCCCACAGAGATATACGTGTATTTTGTTCTGGCTATAGGCAGTGGTATAGCTGGAGTCATTAGGAGCTGTTGCTTCTTTCCCTTCTTCAGGATACAATGCAGTATGCAGTACCACATAATTGGAATGTTTTCCCATTGATGTGCTGAAGAGATGAGCTTTCAGGAACCTGACAAAATTAAACAGGGACAAATGCCAAGTCCTGTAACTGTGGGGAAGAAGAGTCCCTGCCAGGGATACAGGCTGGGGGCAGAGGGGCTGCAGGGAGCAGATCTGTGCAAAAGCCCTGGGGGTGCTGGCAGGTGCCAGGTGTCAAGAGAGGCTATGCCATCTCCATCCTCAGAGGTTTTCAAGACTTGATTCAACAAAACTCTGTATAACGTAGTCTGGCCTCATGGCTGAGTCTGCTCTGACTCAGGGTTTGGACTTAGAAATCCTCAAGCCCTTTCCAACCTGAAATACCTGAAAAATCCTGTGGCTGTTTATTTGCTCCATTTCAGATTTGAATTTGAAATTTGCCTTTATAATTTAATTTGCATGTCTAAAATGTTAAAAAAAAAATCTCAGTCTGTTCTATCACAAGTTAAGCTAACACTGTGTGTGTGTGTGTGTGCGTGTGTGTGTTGTAGGTGTTCTGTTTTCCAAAAAAAAAGGTAAAAAAAATCTGGGCCTTTATCTTGCCCTTTACCAAGCTGACATTTCAAAAGTAGTTTTTATATCACAAGTGTTATTTGCATCTCTGTGCTTATTACTGGTTTCTTTTGTGCTTATTTCTTGTGTAAACTTGCCACATGATTAATATGCTTTTTTGTTTCAACAGAGGGAGAATATATCAAGATGTTCATGCGAGGTCGACCAATCACAATGTTCATTCCTTCTGATGTAGAAAACTATGATGATATTAGGACAGAACTGCCTCCTGAAAAGTTAAAACTGGAGTGGGTGTATCCTTAATAGCAGTAACTGCTTGCGGTTCCCTTTTTGTCTTGTCTTAGTTTTTTTTTCCCTTAGGAATCCAGCCTTGTGTCTTTTCTGTTAAGAGGTAAAAATTACTTAAAAGCAGGGAAAAAAGTCCAAATTAATGTAACAGACATAGTTTGTAGCTCCTGTATAGTACAGCTTTAAGCAGTAGACTATGTAGACACAAATACTGTGCTTTTTCTCTGTTTGTTTTGCTGTTGAAACTAATTCAATTTATATTTAGGTTAGATATTAGAAAAAGGTTCTTTACTCAGAGGGTGGTTGGGCACTGGAACAGCTCCAGAGGGAAGTGATCACAGCCCCAATCCTGACGGAGTTCAAGAAGTGTTTGGACAATGGTCTCAGGCACATGGTGTGCTTCTAAGAGATATCCTGTGCAGGGTCAAGAGTTGGACTCAATGGTCCTCATGGATTCCTTCTAACTCTGAATATTCTGTGATTATATTTAGTGTGAAAGAAGTGTCTTTGAAGAGTTAAAGAGCTTCAGAAATGTCCCCCACTGCCTCCTGTGATATTAATGTAGGCTTTCCGTTTAGGAACATTGTTAGTTTTCAATCTCTAACCATTTTTAGGAGGTTTTAGAACTGTGGAAGGTCTTGAGTTTATTGTTGTCCTTACCTCTTGAGGGAGGATTGCAGAAGCAGCCATCCTTTGCATTGCTTCTGTGTTTCAACTCCAAAGTGAAACAGTTAACTTCTTGGAGACTAGCTTGCATTAAACGCCCTAAATAAATTTATCATTTGAAGAGTGGAGTAGGTGTGTGTTTGACAACAATTCTCCAAGTTTACTAGATCAGAAGTTAAGTTCATTTTAAGAGATGTGCTTTTGCATACATTTGGATCTTCCTGTCATTCCCCCATCTCTGCAGATTGTTCCAGCAAGCAATGATTGTGTAAGTAAGTTTCTTAGTACTTCAGTAAAATAACATGTCTAGGCAGTACTTGAGTTGGTGTAGTAATCTGAAGTTTGATCTTACTGATGTTGCTGAAAGCAGAAAGATTTTTAGAAATGATACACTGTTGTATATCAGGAGGAAAGTTTTGGATTAAAAGTCTGATTGGAAGGAAAACTCTTCCTAATGCTTTGTAAAGCTGGGGTGCCCAGCTTTCCTGCTGTCACAGCTGGTTGCTGATGCTGGCACTCATGACTGTGGAATGAATTGGCTCAATCTGGCTGAAATGTAATCTTTTTTTTACAAAGTTAATTTTCAAGAACCAATACATTAATTTGATTTGCCCCACAAACATACAAGGGCTGGAATTGGCATACTGGAGGAACATCAGCTCTACTTTTCCAGCATCAGTGAGCAGTTTGGACTGATGAAAGCTGATCGTGAAATCACACCCTCAGTTAAGTAGGTGCAAATCCCAGTGTGGACACACTTATTTAATGTCCAGGGACCTTAAGTTCAAGTTAAACCAGTTCCTGAAAAAAACTAATTAAAGTAAGTCTAGTCTAAACAGTCTGTCCATATGTTTTGGAATCTGTTTAAGGAAATGTTGTCCCAGATCAGACCAGTATAATTATGGGTGTAGGGTATCTTTTGGATCGGATGGTGAAGAAAATGAGGAAAAGGCAGTAAAATTTATGAGGGCTTAATAACAGTCTCTATGAATTTGCACAAAACTGCTCTTTAGTTTCGGAGAAAGTCTAGTCTAAACAGTCTGTCCATATGTTTTGGAATCTGTTTAAGGAAATGTTGTCCCAGATCAGACCAGTATAATTATGGGTGTAGGGTATCTTTTGGATCGGATGGTGAAGAAAATGAGGAAAAGGCAGTAAAATTTATGAGGGCTTAATAACAGTCTCTATGAATTTGCACAAAACTGCTCTTTAGTTTCGGAGACAGGAAAATACAGCTGCAGAAGATCTTGTATTTTATGCACAGATTTAGCAAGGGGAACAGATCTGCAAGCCAGCTGTAACTTCCAAATATGATGGCAAACTGTATACCTTATTAAAAGGCTTGGGGACAATGATTCACAGAGTATTTTAGTAATGTCAAAGTTTTGTAACTTAGTATTGAATTGTTCAATCTCTAAGTTTTGTTTTGAATGCCTTTAATTCTCCTGACTTCTGGATGATTGTATTTGGGTTTTTCTTTGTTATTAGTGTTTTGGAAGATACTGATCAACCATGAACTTCAAGGAAAGGTTATTCTTAGGGTGGGTTTTTTGTTGGTTGATCAGTTGGCTGGGGGGGGTTGTCTCTTTTTCAGTTGAACTATTTCTTGTAGGTATATTCAGCTACTGGTATCCTGTACTGTAGATTCAACTGAATACCCTTAGCTTTTGTCTGCCCAGAAGATTACTGTCATTTGAAGCAATACCTAAGCTGCTTGGTAAGATAAAAGCTGCTCATGGGAAAGTCTGAGCTCTTGAATGTGTCTGGTTCCTGAGTGATTTCATTTAAATTTAACAATTTAGTTTGAGCATCCCCATTTTGTAGTGCAATTTTACCTACTGCACTTCAGAACTGATTAAAGCATATCTGACATTTCCTAGCAATAGCAAAATTGGCTTATTTAGTAGCTACAGAGGTCATAGTCAGGTCTCCTTTTGACAGACAATGACTTTATAGATTTTTTTATCCCACTGTATAGTAGCTGACTTTCTGAAGGGTATTTCTGATTTCATTTTATGAGATTATTTTTAGCACTGGTGCTCTTCTTTCTAAGAATCATTGAATGCAGTGATAAATACACTGTTGAATTCTGGCATATGGTGGATCACTTTTCATGAAATCTATGGCTATTTTTAGCCAATTAAAAACAAACAAACAAAGGCCAACCCAAAACTTAAAGCTGTTAAGCATATAGAATGTTGTGACAAAACAGTCCTTGTAATTGATGAGAAATGTTCACAATATAAGACAACTATCTCTCAATTTCCCTGATTTAACCATCAGTCTCATTGGAAGATTAACATTGAAAATCAGTGGAAACTAAATGTCAAAGTTGTGTCACCTCTTTTCCTGTAGAGAGAGACAGTCAATTATTGCATTAATGTATCTGCTGCTTTGTTTTGTTCTGTGTGTGTGGAGAAGGAAGCAACTGCTGTGGCACAACAACCTCTCTCATTTTCTCTCAAGATTGTCTGGGATGGAGCATGAAGAAAGCAAAACATTTGTCCCACAAAAATAGGTTGTTCCTGTAAATTCTCATAAAAAAACCCCACTCCTAGAAAATGCAGCCACTCTTTGGTACTTTATTAGGTAGGAGGGCTAAAGGAAAGGAATGGACTGAGAAAATTTAACCACTGTTTTTGCAGCATCATGAATGCCAGAGCTCAATGGTGGGTGCCAAAATATTTATCTTTAGCTTGACTAAGCATGGTAGACTTCTGCTGTGGAAAGGCGTGTATGCATAAATCATTAATACTTTTCTAGGACAAATGTTCAAAAATGTCAATCTTACTAAATCCTTATCAATACATTCCCTATTGTATACAGCAGATTAGCAAAATCTGCCTTTCTCCTCTGAGAAGGTATTGAAAATAGCATTCTTCATGCTTCAGGATAGAAAAAATATTTTCATTGGTTTGTAGTCCGTCGTTTTTCAAAGTTCAGTGGTTTGGTTTGTTGTTTGGTTGGGTTTTTTTATAAAAAGCCATTCTGGAATTTCATTTTGTTCCATCAGTGTTTAACAGGAAAAGAAAGAGGAAAATTTACTGGGAAAGTTAATAGTAATGGAGGAGAAACAGAGACCTCCTCTTTTTCTACCCTCAACATTGTGCTGTATCAGCATTTCTCTCAATATTATTTGCTTACCAAACCAGTGAATAATCTCAGCTTCAGAGGAACCATTGTGTTCATCCCTAGTAAACGGAAGACAGTGAGATAGGAATCTGGTTTGGTTTTGACACTTCAAAGAGATTTAATTGACAACTGGATGCTGTGTCCCTCTTCGAACCATTGTTTAGTTACAGCATGTGTTTAGTTTTGCAAATGTTCCTCTGGTCTAGCAGTGTCATGAGCTGGTTGGACTACAAAAGAGGAAAGATTTGAAGTTTTTGGAGTGGGGAGTGGCATTGGAAAGGGTGCAGTGGTATTTTTGACAGAAAGATAGCCCTTTTCCATGAAGAATAGAGGCCAGGCTATCAGTTTAGGAGATACCAGTTTAGATACTCCCTTGAACTACTGCACCTGCCTTAATTTATGAGAAAGAGCCAGCTTCATCCATCCAGCTTTCTCCATGTAGACCTTTGAATTCCTTTTATTTACCTGATTAGCTAAGACTGGAATCATTTAGCTAAAGTTGTTTAATGTATTGCCCATATTTTCCTTGCTGATGCAGGTGTATTAGTTGGCACTGAAGTGGAAAGTACAGGGCATAACAGGAAAATTATATTTTGGGGCTACAGAGCTACCATCAAAGTCTGACTTGTGATGTTAATTGTACCTAGTGACCCAGGGAACTGAAATATAGGCAGACAGCCACATTAATAGTCTAGGTGAACAAAACTACACCTGTTCCAAAGACATAATGAGTTGTAATAAGTTATTTGATCACTGCTGGTTCACAGTGTGTAAAACTTCTGAATGTCAGGAGCTGTACAGGTTCCTGCAGAAAACATCTCTTTTATATATTTTGGGCAGATTTGGATAGAATATTTTTCACTATGTAAGTTCCTTTTGAGTTTAGTTTGTTTTCAAAATATTCTAAAACACTCTGAAGAAATATTTCCTGAACTTGGCAGCTGCTATGCAGAAACTTGCCTTTTTCTGAAGGGCATTGGGTAAAGTTTTAAAAGGCCAAATGAAAGTAATACTCAGGTGCCTGGGAAGCAGACACACAGCTCTGTTGCTGTAATAAATGTTAAATCAGAACAGTGAGTTCTGAGTTACCTAACAAAATTTAATATTGACACTTTTACAAAACTACAACACTGTATTTGCTTTATTTCAGTGTATCTTATTTTTAATATCAGTGAGCATCATTTCTTAAGGGATTCGGTTTCCTGAAGTCCAATTGTTGTTTGTTTTGTTTATAAACTGTGCTAGTGAAATTATTATTTAGTTCCAGAGGGAAAAACTTAAAAGGCATTTGCTGACATGAGATCTCCCCAAGAATCCTGAAAGAGAAAAAAAAAAGTTGGTTTTTTTTCTGGTATACAATGATTACAAAAACCTTGACTTAAAATAAAAAAATTATAGATATGGGTATCGTGGAAGAGACTGTCGAGCCAATGTTTACCTCCTTCCTACCGGAGAAATTGTATATTTCATAGCATCCGTGGTGGTACTATTTAACTATGAGGAGAGAACTCAGCGGCACTACTTGGGTCATACAGACTGTGTTAAATGGTTAGTATATAACATTTGCATGTAAGTATGTGTGTAATAATGCAGAAATAGTTGTTGGGGTTTTTTTTCTTTCCTACTATATGTAAAAAATAATTAATGTCATCACAATTCTAATTATTTCCTGTTTAATCAGTCCCAGTAGATTGTAGTAAACGCTGCACAAAAAAATGGTGCTAGAGCAGTCCATGCTAGTGTAGGATGTATGGCTTAAATGTAAAACAAGGGTATATGTCGACACTCTGCCAGGCTGAAGAAAGGATCTTTGCATAAATTATTCCAAATAGTTGTCCCAGAAATTAAAAATTCTTGCTAGCCTTTACAGGCAGTATGGCAAAGGTGTAATCTTAACGGAGAACTAAAAAAACCAGGTGGCAAACTGAGCAATCATTTTCCCATGCTTTAAAAGATGCTTCATCTAAGTTTTGAGACAGTCTGGGAAACCAAAAAGATGTTTGTATAAAAACGTAGAGAAGCAGGAGAATTGAAGCCAGCACTATTTGGGTGCAAAGGCAGTTATTGTATTTGGTGTGTTAGTCTGAAGAGTAGTGCATAAAATGTAATCGTGAATGTAAGCTCCCTACTGTACTGTACCTGACTGGAGAAAATTTGACATGTAAAGGTCTTTTCTCCTGGTCATGTTTTGATGAATGTAATTGCTTCCTGTGGGAGAAATGCTTCATGTTCATTCAGAAAACTAGACTAAATCGTAAATGTTTTTAGTGTCCACCCTTCTGACCTCTTCAGGTTCCTCCATGCTCCCCCTTTCTTGGCTTTCTTCAACTTTGTAATTTTATAGAGAAAGCAGATAACGTAGGTAAAAAAATACCTAGGTCTGAGAGGATGTATATTCTGAAATCAATTTTATCACATCAGCTCCAAAGCAAAATGTGATAAGAAAGAGCACGTTTTTACTTACACTAGTAGTGCACCATATTTCATTAATACAATTACATCAATAACTCGTTTTAAATGGCAAGTAATTCCTGACTCATGAATGCACAGGCAAGCTCTCAGCCAGCTTTTCTGCCTTTTTTTCCCCCAGGTTCATGATATCTGTAGGTTTAGGCATAAAATATACTGTAGTCTTTATAAATATGGCACATAATGATGTGTAGTAGGTTCATTATGAGACAATGTAGATATTGTTACACTGCACTCCTGATGTAGTGCAAACCTTAGATTTGCCAGAGCCTACACAGAGGTGACTCTTCTGGCACTCTTGGTTGTGTGCCAGCAAATGTTGCAAGAGTCTGATCAACCTCTCAGTACACTGTGTAATGAAATTGTCTGATGAAGAACATTCAAGTTGGCTCATTAAAAATGGGATTTAGAATCATAAGTGTCTTCATGGGCTTCTGTTGAGAAACAAACAAAAAGATTTGCAAAAACCTCTCAGTTTTGAAGACCTATGACAGCAAAAGCAAGTCATATTTCTGTCTGTCTTAGTCTTGCAGTTCATCCAGACAAAATTAGAATTGCAACAGGACAGTTAGCTGGAGTGGATAAAGATGGAAGGGTAAGTAATAGAGCTGTTGAGCAGTAGTATCTTGTTTTGAAAATCAGGAAAAAGTGGTTTGGGTTTTTTTAATCATCACCTTCTGTTTGCAGTTTATTTTATGCACTGCATTTACTGAGATATTTTGCTGTTTCTAGGGTAACAGCCTACATCTCTAGCAAAAGACAGTAACGATGAAGCACACAACTATACATCAAAAAGAGCAGAAGCTCATAAAGTCCTTTATCTGTGACATAGGAAACACAATTTTAATTCTGGAAGCAAATGTGAAGCTTGCAATTGATTTCTAAGGCCACATCATTTCTGTCACATTACTTTCAATAAGTCTCCAAGAGGAGAGCAAGTCCCCAGTTCTGTGGGTCAGTTTGCTCTTAAAGCTTCATGGAAGAGGAAACCAACTTTGAGAATTCACGGAAGGTGTGCCAAGCTTTCCTATAAACTTGCTCTTTGGAGAGCAAGTGCATTTAAATGCTCTTGTCTTTGGCTCTTGGCAAACTCTTGGATTATGTTCATGAAGTTATAAACAGGAAATAAAAAAGGGGGAAAATAGACAGATGCTATAAAGTATAGAAGCATGTTAAATATAACCCTTATTCAGATGTTCAACTTAATTTCTTAGATTTTGTAAGATGTTTACATGGGGTTTTTTTTGTATATATGATCTTATGATTTCCACTGAGCATTTTTTGATTTGTTAAGGGTGGTTGGTTTGTTCTCCCATCAGTGCAATGATTTATTGTCGCTTTCTGTAGTGAATACTGTCCTTAAAGCCATCTTAATTCCCACTGTGAGTTTGTTTCACATTTATGAGGCTAAGCTGGTTTGGGATAGTACTTGTATGAAATACAACCTTGAACATTTTCATTGAGTGATTGGTGATGGTTAGGGGACTTTGCACCAGGGTTTGTTTATTTTATTTTATTTTTTTTCCCACCTGATATATAAAAAGTCAAAATGCGATCATTATTTTCAGTTTTTGCATAATGTTGCTAGGTCTGGGATCTGAAATGCAAGATGACGCTTTGATTATTTGTTCAGTTGTTTGCATTTGTCAAAGTATTTCACAAGTACCAAATGGCACCATACTTACTTTCCTGCCTCAACAGCACTGCTGCCATTTTTGTAGCCCAGGTGCAGGGAGCAACATTGTCTTGACTCTCACCTTTTCACTATAAAGTATCCAGCAGCATCATTAGCACAGGTCATCCTGCATTTTGGTCTGCAGTTTGTGATTCAGATAGCATCTGCTTGACAGAACTTGACACCAGTATATGATGCTTTCACTGTTGATGACACTCTTTGTCCTGTTGCTTTTTCACACAGCCTCTGCAGCCCCATGTTAGAGTATGGGACTCGGTGAGCCTGGTGACACTGCAGGTTATTGGCCTTGGGACTTTTGAGCGTGGAGTTGGGTGCTTGGATTTTTCAAAAGCGGTAAGATGGCTGCAGTTACTTGGTGTGTTCAATAATTTATCCCGTCCTATGTAAACAGGAAGGAAATCTCTGGAGATTTTGCATGTGGTTGTCTAGCTGATCTCTTTTGATATTAAAAGTGTGTCAGTAAAGTTTATGTATACTTTATAAAGCCAGCTGACAGCAAACTAGCTGGAAAAACAGGAAATGGCACACGTAAAATTGTGGTAACAAACTAGCACAGTGAATAAATAGCAGGCAAGAAAAACCTTAACTAGAAACCTAAGTCCATACCAGGTTTGGTGGTTTGGTTTTGTTTGTGAGGAGTTTGGTTCTTTTTTGTTTGGATGTTAAAAACGAGTTTGTTAGTGAGGTTCGCAAAGACAGATTTTAGTGAGTTCTTATAGAAGGGTTAACTTTTCTGCTTGCACAGCTGGAGTAGGTTTTTATCCAGCAACAGGAAATTTAAAAAAATTCCTCACATTATCTTGTGCTATTTTTTCCCAAGGAATAGCTTGTTCATTTTTTGCCTCTACTTTTTCAGAGAAAAAGAAAAAAAGAAGTATTTGTTACTGGGCTCATGGAATTTTTCAGAAAAATCAGTAGCACATGAAGATGCACTACTTGGCACTGAGAAAGTTCTCATTTCAAAATTGGCAAAGAGTTGGGTGGTGTGTTTTTTTTTTTTTGTAAAATAATGCATATTTTAATATTTAAGCTGCCATTGTATTTTTGCCAAAACACTGAGATATATCAGACCTCCTGAAAACCTAGGCTGGATTCTTGCATTTCAGAAAGAAGAATTAATATATATATATATTAAAAAAAGAGCAGAAAAACAGTGTCTGCAGTATTTTGCTAATAGAGAAAGAGATTTACAGGACAGCTGAGGTGGGAAGGGATGTCTGGAGATCACGTCATCCACTCACAAGAGTTGGAGTCAGAGCAGACTGCTCAGGGCTGTGGTCCAGCTGGGTTTGTCTATCTCCAAGGATGGAGACCCAAGAGTGTCTCTGGGTGACCTGTTGAAAAGAAATGCTATTGCTTTCTTGCTGCAGTTTTGCTTAACATAGAAATGTTGCTGGGTTAGTTATATCTAAGTTTTGTGTTTCAGTAAATAAGACTTTTTTCTTTTACATAAGGGGTAGCATAAAAAGAATGATGTGAAGGAGTACTGTCATTCCTGTCACTAACAAATCAATAAAACTTTTGAACTCAAATACGTTGGGTTTTTTCAAGGTGAATAAGTATGCATTCCATAATTTTAAAAACAAAGAAAAAAAAATCACCAAGGAATTTTTGAGGACTAGATTTTATATTTTTTAGCTCTGTTTTGCAGCTGAGACTGATTTTGATATCTTGTTACAGTCTCATGTGGTTTCTCACCAGTCTGAAACAGTTCATGTGCAGCATCTAGAACTGTGTTTTTGCCACATAATCTATTAACCCTCAGAAGAGCTGTGTATATCACCATTGCTGTCTTCAGGGTTTCTTTCCACTTAATATTTCACATAAATATTTGCATATTGCTGCTCATAATCATGTTTGGGAATAAAAATTTCTACCACTTCTAGTTTCATAGTTTGTTAGAGAATTCAGTTGAATTACAAGTATCAAATTTAAATTGATCAAATAATCAATTAATTGAAGTGTCCTCCAAATCTTTCTACAAATATCCTTGAAACAGCTGGTTTGTGCAAGTATGTGCTTCTGGGAATAAATATGTTTTTGTTCTAAGATTTTCTCTCTGATCTTTTAATAGCATGTAGCCATGTTTACCCTTTTGTTGTAAAATTGTTCAAAGTAAGTGGTTTCTGTTATTTAATACCATAGGTACTGCTGTTCCTGCTCTGTAAGCATTATTTTCTTCAGAAACTGTTAAGTTGCTGCAGTTTTACCAATTACATGATGAAACTGCTGGTACTTTATGCCCCATGAGGGAAAAATGAGAAGTGCTTACAAAATATGATAACGTAAAATTGTATGTATATGATGTTGGCATTTAAGGAACGACACAAGTAGAGCTGTGTGTCTTTCCTCTGAGACCTGAGGAGAAAAAAATATTTACAGAATAGGAAAAGGAAGAAACTCTTTTTGCTCCTAGCATGAAATTGCAAACAAGAAAGCAAAAAAAACCCACCAAAACAAATCAAAGATAACAAAAAAAAACCCAAACCACAAACCAAAAACCCAAAACAAAACAAAACTAAAGGGGAAAGACTTAGTAAGATACTTTTAAAGCTTTTCTAGAATATTATTTAAAGCATAGTCATTTTTTTTGTGAAGTTATATGAAAATCTATCTATGTCTCTCTTAAGACAAAAATAAGCAAGGAAAATACCAGATATATTGAGCTTGTAATTACTTGGTTAATTTATATTTGTACTTTTGTGATTTTTGGAAATACTTCTGCCCTGCCCTATTTCTGAATGGTGTATGATAGTACTTTGTCAGCACTTCTGTTCTTTTTCTTTTTCCTTTAGGATTCTGGTACTCATTTGTGTGTAATTGATGACTCTAATGAGCACATGCTCACTGTGTGGGATTGGCAAAGGAAATCCAAAATAGCAGAAATTAAGGTAATTTTTGTACAAATTAATACTCTGAAATAAAAGTGATTTTATTCCCATAAGTGCAACAGTTTGAGAGACACTTTTGATCTTCCTTGGAAACTGCAACTATGTAATATTGCTGGCTTGTGTAAGGGTACCAAAAAAAGTGTATTCTTAACTTGTATAATGGAAGGGTTTTGAATATTGAAGGGTTTGTAATTACAATTTACTCATCCTTAAGAGCCCATTCAAATAAAGCAATTATCTAATATTTTCTTAATTTAAAACCATAAATCCAGGGAACTTTAAGAAACCAAAGTGATGATTCAGTCTGTAGTTGTTTAAACAACTAAAATGCTTCTAGACATTCCTTATTTCATTTTTGTCTGAATCAAATTCCAGTCATTGATTCTCAGTCTCTTATCATTTGTAGTCCTAAGTGCTTTTGTAGATTGCAAACTTGTCTGCTTTCCTGTTTCTTTTTTTAACCTTTCTAAATTTATGACCAGTGACATGTGTTCAGAGGTGTTGTACTCAGTGCTCATGTGAAGTTGATTTCACTGGGAACATTAATGCTTTCGTATTTTACAATATCAAGCAAGGAAATACTGCATGGTTGTGAAACTATTTTTAATTTTTTTTCAAAACATTCCTTACAAGCATATATGTCTGTCTGTGATTGCAAAGTTGACATTTCAGATAACATCATCAGCTTGGTTTGACCCATTTTCTTTAAATTATGTTGACCAATACTCATTGTATTCTATTTTATAAGTTTTAATTTATTTCTATGTCAGTGTTTTAATTTCATTGCTGATATTTTGTGTGAAGCTACTTGGCATGTGCCTTGGTTTTCCCATTTACTGACATTGTTTTGACTATTTTCACTCTCCGGGGAGTTCCTTGGTGTTTCAGAATTGGCTAAAAATTATTTGGCAGAGACAGCTTTCCCTTCAGTACTTGTTCACATTTAGGACTTGGTCTTAACAGTATCTTAAGAACCTTCCATAGCAGATGATGTGAACAGAGTTGCATCCCTTGAGCTAGGGGGCAAAATAGAATCCTTTTCTCAACTGGACTCTATTAAAAGTTTTCAGCCCTCACTTTCAATAGAATTTTGATATACGAGATTCATTTGTGTGGCAACTGTGTGTGAGATGCGTAATTCAATAAATATGGCTGTCAACAAAAAATTAAACTTGAGAAGGTTGTTTTTCTAAAGTGAGCCAAAAAATGCTGAAGTGGGAAAGGTTTCTCCCAAAGATGTGATTTAGCGGCACTTTTAGGTATAGTCCTTTAAAGCATGAGCTTCAATCACACAATGACTGGGATTGGAAGGGACCCCTGAAGATCATCTGGCCAACCCCTGAGCTAAAGCAGGTTCACCTAGAGCAGGTTGCATAGGGCTGTGTTCAGGCAGGTTTTCAATATCTCCAGAGAAGGAGACTTCACAACCTCTCTGGGCAGCCTGTGCCAAAATCCCATAGAAGTGAATGCATTGATGCATTTACTTTAGTGTTTTGTAGTCATTTCCTCCAGGAAATTTGTCCTCAAAGACAGTTTGGTTGAATATACATTAGGAATTAAGTAAATGACCAGTCAGTTTGTTATGTTTATGAAATCTATTGGTAAAGGCTGAAATACTCTGAGGTGTTAGTAATTTTCTAACTGTATATGCAGGCAGTAAAAATACAAAGGTGGGATCCTATGTTTCAGAGTTTTGAGTTATGGCAGGCTTCTCTTTTTCTGCTTCATGAAGGGGAAAGGAGAAGAAGAAAGAACCTGAAAGAATTTTAATAGAGTTGCAGAAAGAGAATGATGGATATAATCCTACTATGCTATTGTTGTCTCACTTTCCTCTGCCACAGCTTTGTTATCCAGAATAGCAAATCAGTTAGTGTAAAAACCAAGCAGGGTTTGCAATCCAAAATAGTGTATCTTATATATTATTCACTTTCCATAGCAGAAATCTTAGCTGTTCCAGAGAGCAGAAGCTTTTATTATTTAAAAGGGACTGTAAACCCTTGACTTTTGTACTGAAGTTTACTAAAGAACTCTTGTGAATGTAAAAAAGCTATATATATATAAAAATTATATGTGCAGTCATTCAGACAGTTGATTTGGCACTGAACACTTAAGAATTCTTTCAAGCATATGATGAGTTGTCTACTTTCTCATGTCCTTGTTCTGAAACTTGGAGATATATGTGTGTTCCTAGTAGTTAATGTTGTATCTGAATAAATATTATTCCTGTTATTATTTCAGACTACAAATGAAATTGTTCTTGCTGTAGAATTCCATCCAACCGATGCAAATACCATAATAACATGTGGCAAATCTCATATATTTTTCTGGACCTGGAGTGGCAATTCATTATCAAGGAAGCAAGGGATATTTGGGGTAAGAATGTCTTGGTACCAGAACAGTTTTAAATCAGTGGAAATCATGTTTTCTGTAAATTTGCTTCATTGTTATCATGTATGGTGTGAGCAGAGAGGTAAAGAAACAAACATAGTTAAATTCTGCTTATATCTGCACAGGATGTGGATACATTATGCTTTTTATGTAACAAGTACAAGTAATTATCCCTTTCTCTTGCTTATTTTGTTTCAGAAATATGAAAAACCCAAATTTGTTCAGTGTTTGGCTTTTTTGGGAAACGGTGATGTGCTCACTGGAGACTCAGGTGGGATAATACTTATATGGGGCAAAACTACTGTAGAACCTACTCCAGGAAAAGGACCTAAAGGTAGGATTCATTCACAGTTTTAGATAATCTGTAGAAGACAAACAAAGATGATCGCATTAGAAAAGGAATAGGGAAGCAGATCTGACTCAGTTCGTACACTTCCTATAAATAACAGGTGGTACTAAACTACTGCAAGTCATAGGAATTCACAAAGAGCAGTCCAGAGTTTCTCAGTAATTAATGAGAATGTGCCTGAAATGAATCAAAACTACATTTTGCATTTTTAAAAGATGTGATTAATCAGCTTTCCTTTCATCTGGCAATTTAAAAAAAGCTTGCAGGATCAGTTTGAGGATTCTGCAGGCTACTTTTGCCTCTTAAATAGCTTATGTTGTACCATACTTAGTCTCAGAGGTATAACATTAAGTGGTGAAGCTGACATTGGTAGGACTTGTATGTGAAGGAAAGTTATAATGCTTAGTTGTACCAGTTACATGAATAACAGTTTCTGGTTCAG